>NC_092819.1:147394086-147594086 GCF_023375885.2 Dermacentor andersoni | reverse complement strand
TATTTGGTAACCCACTCGCTTAAAGCTAAGTAAATCACAGCGCATTAAGGACAAAGAAAGGTCGCCAGAAAATAGACACACATGGCTCTGGAGTTTCAACTTGAAGCGCTGAGATACGCGTTCGCATTCTACAAGCAAATCCTACATTGCTTCAGATGCGCTAAAAGAAGTCGCGCAGGACGAAACCACTTTCATCGCGACGAAGAAAGCAAGGGCTAACAGCGCAGATGCTGCAGTGACTCACCCCGCTTGCCGTAGATGAAGTAGAGGGCGCCGATGACGACCCAGAAGGCGCAGATGAGGAAGACGATAGTCAGCAGGTACTGCATCATTCCGCCAGTCTCCTGGGTCCTGCGGTTGCGCACGGAGATATGCGTTTGTGCGCGTGTTCGGCGTCACAACTCCCGAATAGTGCGCGCCTACGAATATCAAATAAGACGACGGCATCGCAAGCACAACATGGCCCCTTTGCGATGTTGTCACCGCGCCCGTGACAATGCGATATTCATACAACTTACTGAAATAAAGAAACCTGGGGATTTACGCGTTAAAAGTTCATTATGATGCACGTCGTATAGTGAGGGGCTCGGAATCAATTTTGACGACCTGTCGTTCTTTCACGTGTATCTCACATACGGTGCACGAGCTCCTTTTTCTTCTTTGCGTACCGCCCCCTCCGGAATGCGACCGCTGCAGTCGGGTTGGAACCCGGGGAGCTCCGCACCGCAACACCTTTGCCACTGGGTTACCACGACGGGTGACTTGCTAAATTATGGCGTTTATTAAGGGGCTCCGCTCTGAACCAACGCATGGAGGCAGAGACGTTCGTTTATTCGTCCGTGCTCCTCCCTCCTCGAGTAACTGAATCGTGCCGCACCTCGCAGCTCAACGCAGACCGCTGGTCGGTTTTATCAGTGGAAGGCGAGGCTCGACACCATTTTGCGATTGGATCAATCCTAATTGTTACTGTGACAAACGTGGAACAAAATACGAAGCCGTCCTTCGCCACTCTGCCAACGAGCACACAACGTATAAATTATCTACGCAAAGCTGAGCGGTGAGAAATTTCATGAAGATTTCAAAGTAAAAAAAAATGCATACAAGATTTATCCGCTCAATTGGGGCAAGTGATGGAATGTGGGGCATACGCGACGCTTTCCTGATCACTGTTGTCAGTTGGCACACAATGTCCCCATGATCAGCTCCGTCGCTGACCTATATAATTGCCTGCCGTGCTTCGCCTGGAGTCTAGCGCGCATTTTCGTGACCTTTCGGTTGTTTCCAACCTCGCGAAAGGTAGCAAAGAACATTTTTTTAACCTCTGCGAACCCTGCAGTACGCCTTATGCGCAACACTTGTCTAATCACACATCGTATAGGGCGACACTTCTTAGCGAATTAAATTGGCAGGCTAAGATATTTTTCGACGCATTAGCATTGCGCAATAAAGGCTGCCACATAACGAAATGTTCGCTTTATTCCTCAAGCCGCGTCCACAGGAATGTGACATTAACGTCCAATTTTTCTCAACGCACCAAGGTACGATATTACGAGTCACCGTTCAGACGTGGTGCACCATCCGTCACCAGCTCCCGGAGGGTGCGTTCCGGCCACGCCACCACCGTGTTGTCTTTTCCCTCCTCCTTGTTGCAATGCGCTAATGTCTACAGGCGCAGTGCGAGACAAAATTAACCTTACCGATCTACCTTCGTCAGGCGCTTGAATGCGTTTCGCCTTCCTAAGCGAATGTCCGACTGTAAGACGTGCGATTCCGAAGTGTGGAACTGCGTGAGGGCACTACTATAGCGCTGCATGCAAAATCACTTACGATCTCAAAAGTGGACAAGGGTTTGAATCGGTCTGTACCTCACACTCTTAAACCCTTTTCGGGCGTATGGGTGTGAGGTTTATACAGATTTACAACATTATTCACTGTTGAGGTTGTAGATCATTTCACAGTGTACCAGCAGAAGCGTCGCGCTTCCCTCCGCCTTCCCCCATGCGCAGCTGGCGCGAGTTTTCTCGCGCGATATATCGTTTGCAGCGGCTTCAGATTGTCGCTCTGTACAGCAAGTTTTTCCTGCTCTTCGAACCGACGCACAATTGGAAGGGCTCCGAGCGACTTACGCCGGCCGGATGACGACGGAGCGCTGCGACATCGCGCGCGACATCATCATCGAGCGTTGTTGCTCCATCTTGGCGGCCCGGTGCTCGGCTCTGGTCTCCGAAGCTGTGAAAGGATAAGGAATAGCAAGAAGAGGTGTGACAATACGTCACTGCCCATTCAAAGTGCGAAGAGAAAAGCAAGAACAAACGAACAACAAACAAATATGGGAGCCACACGCCATGAATAAAGTTTCCGGGATACAGCGATGTCCTGGTAATTCGAATCGACAGAGACGGAAAAACGAAACGGTTCAAGTACGTATGATTAGTGGTTGCGTCCTTTGGAGACCAGTTACCCACACCTTTAACACATTTCAAACATTTCAAACACTAATTCGTCATTACGCTAGCGATGGCATGAGTTCCTGTGCACGTTCAACCGAATGCGGCTGGGAGATATAGGCATGGAAGACATTGAATGGTTAACAAGTAGAAGTGATCTCGAGACTCAAAATAGCAAAAAAAAAAAAACGAAGGTGAAGGAATATACGTGAAAGGGAAGGCGATGCATGCGGTCATGGATGGAAAAAGAAGGAACAAAACAAACGCGCCAGTGGTCGGCAAAGTTTTAGTCACGGTAATCGCAGCAATTGGCGAAGAAAAGTTACACATAGCTGACGAACGGAATTTCACTGACTCTTGGCCAACTGGCCAACTGACAAACTAGGCCCACATGAAGTGTTCTTGAAGGCCCAACCACACGGGGCTAATCCTACGCACCTGGGTACGCGTCTGGCGTCTGCGAGGTCGTATGATATAATTTTGAGCGCACGCGACTGAAGTAGACGCTCGTGCACCGAAATCACATGACCGGCATGTAAATTGCCTGCGAGGGTGTTGAAACAGGTTGTGGTATTTTTAATATTTTTTTTCTTCCGCTTTTATCTTTAGAAAGTAAACAATGCAATAATGCACAATGGCGAATATGTCTACGCTATTTCTGGCACGCCAAACGAATGGAGCAGATTGCTCGAGTTTGCAAATGAATAGAAAGGCTTAGCAAAAGCCGCGGATATAGAAATAAAGAAAAGTCATGTGAGGGCGGGGGGAAGGATTCTGAGGTATCGTTTTCTAAACGACCCGTCGCACTTCGGAAACCACACTTCCGAAACGCCTACAACTGCGTATTCACTCCAGAAACTGGATAAAGGAAATGTCAGCGCTACAGCGTCGGGCTGTCGGCAAATTATGGACTGGGCAAAAGCTCGATACTCACGGTTTGTCGGGGAGAACCAGGAACAGCGTCAGGTCGGCTGGTAGCGGGTGCTTCTCCGAGGTACTGATGCCGCCCCTCGTGCAGTGCGTCGGGTGATTCTTGCGGTAGCCGTCGGATTTCTCGAGCAGACGTCTGCCGCGGAACGCGTTCGTTCTTCTTGACTCGTGCGCGCGTGCACGCATGGGCTGGTGCTGGTAACTTCTCGTTCTTCTTCCTTTAAGCACGCGCTCTTGAAGAAGAAAAGGACGAAATAGGGTGTCGAGGTTAATCCTTTTGGGGAATAACTTGCCTGTAAGTAATTTTTTTTTAGTAACTGCAAGGGGATGAACTGTTACTCCCCGTGCGGTTACTCCTTCAATGACTTACAGTTGCTCCTTTCCGACGCTCCTCAAAGGAGTAACGGTCATTGTTTCCGAGGCTCCTGAAAAACGCAATTATCGAAATTAGCCATTTATACGCTGATTAAAAAAATTATTGAGGTGCAAGAAAAAAGGAAAAGTGCCCCAGAGCAGGATTTGAACTCACGTCCTCATGGTCGCAAGCTAGATACTCCAACCACTACACCTTGGTAGCTGCTTTTTTTTATTGCATGGTATTATGAGTAGTTCCATGCGAAAATTAGTTAGATTACTTTTAGACACATATGAAAAGCAAATGTGCACATGCTACCCAGTACAATGAAAGTTCAAAAATTGATAGTCACTTTAGCATACGTCAAAAGGATAAAGGTGAAAGCCTGAGCGCTCAAGGGATACCCATTAAATTACCTGAAGTTCTCATTCGAATGCGTTGTTACTTATAATTACTATTATTACTTGTTTTCTCACACAAAAGATTGTGCCTTTGAGTGCCTTATTTAAAGCTACCTTAATTAACTGTGCCTTAATAAACTTCGCCCTTATTAACACCAAAGGTCGAGGGTTTGACTCCCACCATTGGTAGTGGGTGCCAGTGCATTTATTAACTATATAATAATTAACTGTGCCTTTTTTGGCTTGGTTGGCCGCATCGATGTGGCAGCAATGTGGAAGAAGCCGACGACGAACGTGAGAGCTGTGGCACGAGCGCACCGATTTTCTGTACTTCACAACGGGACCTTGACAAATATAGATTTATGACTTTCGCCTTAAAGTCGGGCAAACAACCACAAGCGTGCAGATGCGAAATCCACTCAGGAACGGGATCAAAGGCTCCAACCACATTGTATACGCATCTGAGCATCCTGTTCTCAAAGAGACAGACCTTGTCGAGTGCGGTGGCTTGGCATGTCTGTCGATCATGCGGCTTCTCCATAATAGATATAATCCTAATAACCAAAACAAATCATAAGGTGTATTACTGATTGTGTTTCAGAAAGGAAGGCACCGGATACCATAGCAGCTCAGTTGACGAGTCCACAGGATACTGAAACTAGGTTAGGCGTGTGAACGCAGGTGCGGCAATACAAAAGAGACTCGGCATTTTGTGTATGCAAAAGACAAAGCTGCTCGATTATTCTTAGGATGATTTAAACTGAGACACGTTACGCAGTGCTGGGCGGTATCGAAGATATATGTATCTTAGATACTATCTTAGATACTCTTTGGGTATCTTGTATCTGTATCCTGATACATCTGGCGAGACGTGTATCAGTATCTGTATTTCCGATGCATGAGAGAATGTATCGTGCATCTTATGATACACGATATCGGGGGGGGGGGGGGGGGGGGCTGTCGAAACATCACTAGGCGAAACTATAATAGTTGGCTGAACTCCGCTTCTTAAACTGATACTTGCTCTCAAGCCACATGAACGAAATCACAGACTTTCCTACAATAATTACCTACTAGAGCACGCTCTTGAACCCCATCTCTTGAGCGAAGCTGATGGCAGAAAACTTTGCCCTAACAGTGGTTTCACGGCAGCTCAGCACGTGCTGCGGTGAAGCCACACTTCGAGACAAACTTTGCGCTGCCGCGAAGCTACACGTTAAAGCGTCTCCTATTTGAATGCGTCGGCGTCAGCTCGCGTCGATTGTGCAAAAGGCAACTATTATTTCTGAGCAAAATGCTTCTGCAAGCGAGTGACCTTGTACCATATTTTTTTATCTTTGTCTCTTTTGCCAAGATGTTACGCGATGGGCGACGCGCGAATGGCGCCCACATCTGTAGCTGCTATATATCGGCGTACGCATCTATAGAAGAGTAAGAGAAGGGAATGCCATCGGTCTGTCCACTTCAATAACTTCTGCGTAGTGGGACTATCCATGTAATAAGGGCACACCTCCGGTACAACTAAGGGGGTGGTCGCGAAACTACTAAGCGACAATCATGCAAGTATAACCTTGGGATCATGTGTATCCTGCGATATAAGTTATTAGGATTCTTTTCTCCTGCTGCGGAGTGATTTTAATGCCCCATCGTTCACGTTTCGTGGTATCCCAAAAATTGTGGAATGATCAATGTATCGCGACAAGTAATCGCTAAAGCGCTGCATTCAAGTCTCGCAGCGGCCATTTCATTTGTAAAACGGCACCAAATCTATTTTGTGATAAGTTCGAAAGACAATGTGGCAAATAAAGTTCAACTGATTATGACCAACGTACGCCGCGACGATCACACATCGCGCGCTCGACACGTGCAGTCTATGATTTTATTACATCGCAAAGACTACAACGCAAGCCCAAACACATCGTCAAAGAAATGACCGGCCTTTACCAACAATCTACAACAAAGGAACAAACATACTTTAAAATATACGCACGACGTACGCGCACATGTAAACGCGTAGCAGTTAACAGAAGACGTGACGTGCACACAACACTGTGCGTAGTTCAGTTAGTATCCGCCAGGTGACGACTCTGCTTAATCTCGCGGCCAATAAAGACTCGCTGACAAGGCTCCTTCCCAGTTGGCTGCTGCATCTGATGTCAGCGCATTCGCGGCCTTTATGGATAAAGAGTTGGGCCTTTGCCGTTTGAAAGCGCCAGGGCTCCACTGACGCTTTCAAAGTCAACAAAGATACGTTCGCGCCCTCGAGAGTCGTGGGAAGGGTTGTATGTTTAAGTTCCAGTGCAGGCACCACTGGTCGCCAAACGTCCAGCAACGCTACTGCAACTGTAACTACACAAGACCAGAAGGCATGAATGAACACGCCATCCGCCTCAGAAGCCTCGCACCGAGGGAGTTTGCGAAGGAAATCATCAGCAAGAACGCCAATGTAAGCAACCGCTGCGTTTTGTCGGTACTTAAACGTCAGACTCGCTAACTAGTTTCGTTCCACCCAACCGAAGTTAGGACATATGACGTTAACTTTCACTCAAATGCGCTTCTTTTTAAAGCCATGCAACAGTAACGAGAGGAGCTTGCATTACGAGAGGAGGCATCGGTGCGGCCAGGACAGTGGTGCGCATGCGCGAAACGGTACTTTCTAACGGTGCTTTTCCATCTTTCCGTTGGGATTCTGGTTCCCTTGCGAAAACGCCTGGGCCCGTATTCACGAACCGTATCGTTCGCTTTTTTTTCTTTTGCCACTCGTTGCCCGTCTTCGCCGATTCAGCATCATGATTGCTAGAATTTTCTCTCGCGAACGACTCTAGCGACGTTTTTAGGCATAAAATGCTTTTAGCTCCCGTTGTCGGTGACCTTCAGGTTACCTTGACCCAAAACCCAGAGCCATTATTGAGGCACTCAAACGAGAACATACGCGCAAGTTGCAAGAACAAAACGAGATCATTCGGGCAACCAGACAAAACTTAAGGAAATGCGGTCTCTGGCCCCCATCCCCTTGTACAGGACCGCATTACATACGCTAGCTCCTGCCCAAACAAGTAACAAAAAATATTGCTTCCGAGGTCATCCTAATGTTCACAACATCCAAGTTGTAACTTCTAGTACGCTGAAGTTTTATTTGTCATTTCCAATAGCGACGTTCAAAAAGGAGATAAACAGCACCATACACTTTATTCTAATCTTTTGGCGCTGGGACAAGGTTGCCTGTGCTCTTTTGAACGCCAGCGGTCCCTGAGTTACGCGACGCAGGTTTTGCGTCGCCTCATTCAGGGGCTTTTCTTCTAGCTGGGCAGTGCGCTCGTTCTCCCTGGCGTCTTTCCCTGCCTGTCGTGCCACCTTCATCCGGTTTTCATCTTCTAGGTGGGCAGCGTTCATATATACCAGTGCTCAGTATAGCGTGGGGCGGTGCGATCTGGTGGGGTGTGCCATTGCGAACATGCACTACACCCATTTTAAGATTGTGGCTAGTACCATCTCCAACCAATCTCCTTTGCTGGTTGCCGTTTCATGCTTACATCCGGTTTCGATTACGGGAGAGCCAGCAGTTTTTGTGAGTACGGGACCTGAAGGCTTTTCGGAGTTGAAACCAGCGTCACAGACAGCCTATAGCGAGTGGATTAAACAAAATCGGAGGGCCGCCATTGGGCATTTGCGATAACGCTTATCGCGATACACGTATGGCCCTCGAACGTGGCAGTACGAGAATTCCTAAACTTTGGCTATGGGCCGGCACCGAGTTCGGCGTTTAAATATATCGTAAAAGCGGCTCTTTGGGTTTGCAAAGCCGTGTCATTTCACCGCAGCACTATAGCGGCTGATAGCGACAGTGGTACGACAAGTGAGGGTCTTAGCGTCCTCCGACTGGTACAACAAGCCTATAATATTTGGGTTAACAGCATGCGAAGATATGAATTCTTATTCGAGCTTGGGGTGCACGCACACACGCAGCTGCAACGCTGCGGGTTAGGCGTGTGATATAGGACCGGATAACTTTGTGTAATTTCCCGTGAAAAAGGGTTCTCTTTTCTTTGCTGAACAGACTTGTTTCGGGGAAGCAGCCGTACAATCACGACGAAGTTGCACGCCATCGCACCAATACAATTTGTCTCTCCGTTTTCGTAGTTTCATTCGCACACGTGCCGAAGTTGCAAAGATAACACAAGCGCGATAAGCCACAATGGTCAGTCTTGGTATACAGCTATACGGCGGCAACAATGTGATAAAACCACGAAAGCGGAACGAGGTTCTCTACTGTGGACTGGTGCCTGTGCTTGACTTGTGTCTGCACTTATCGCAGCTGTTAAGATAAAGCGCCGTTGACGTGTGTAACAGTAATCGCGAGGTGCAACGACCTGTTTTGTTGTCCCGCCTGGGACAACAAGCGAGTCTCTGCTGCGAAATGGATCCTGTTGCTCCTTCTAATGTCTAAACAGGAAAACAAAATGAAGCGAAACGCACCGAGATGCATGCAACTAGTACTACCTGTGCACACGAATTTCGGAAAACAGCCCAAATATCCAAACGGTCGCAGTTCCGTGCACTGAGCCATGCGAGACGATATATAATACGAAAATGCATTACTTGTGCATGCATGAAGCGTAGCATTTTATTGCGATAGCAACTATATGGACAATCGATGCGAATTGTCTTCGCCGTCGGGCTCCGCCTATATTTAGAAATATGTATACTCTTTTTATGCATGCCGTATATGCGCAAAGCAGATTGCTATACTATTCAACCGCAAAAGCTGCTCAAACCAGCTCTCGCGTTCTTCGCTAAACTATTCCTCAGAATTAGAATGGCAGCCAACTAACAAATATCGTGAACCATCTTTCACGGTGCATGACCTTTATATTAAATCTTCTCACACTAATAAATATTGAAAGTGCAGAGCAATATTAGTGCCGACACCTGACAGTGATGTAATTTTACTGGTGCGGCTCTTTACAGGCCGCGCTGTAGCGTATGTACGATGACATCACACACCCTACGCGGCGTGTTAAAGCCAGGAATTTTGACGCACCCGCCTATGTCGCTCCTGCGTTATTCAGACCCGCGGCTGTGAGAGACCCTGTAGTGGAGGACTACGGATTAATTAGACCACCCAGGCTTGTGTAGCTTGCGGATATGTCTCAGCGACCCGCGTTTCCTTTTTTTTTTTTTGCACTCCGACCCCATCAGAATGCGGCAGCCGCGGTCGGAACTCGAATCCTCGGATTCGAGATTAGGCACATAATGCCATAGCAACTGAGCTATCGCGGCTGGTTCACTTGGAAAGCTTTGTAGGGAAGCAGAGAAGGGCAAGAAGACGCAGACACCAGGGTGCTCTCATTAGACTTCACTACAATCTTTGCTTTTCGTTACTGAGGCCACACACACACACACACACACACACACACACACACACACACACACACACACACACACACACACACACACACACACACACACACACACACACACACACACACACACACACACACACACACAACTGCAAATTAATTGTCTTAACGACGTTGTAGAAGTGACTAGCTTTCGCGCACCCAAAACAAGGAATTCAAGGTGGCGTGATAGCTTGTCTTGAACGGCACAATTTTGATGAGTGACCTAACGCTTGCAGTGGGAAAACCTGGCTGCCTATGTGCGAATTCACATTAACAGTAGCGAATTCTCGCAGGGTTATGTCTCAGTAAAGAAAAGGAAGAAAACCTAAAATGACCCGCCACGAGTATTCAGAGCATTGCTGCAATTGTCGATTTTATTTTTGCAGGACGGCATAGAAGACCCATTTTTCGTCGTAGACATCGATGACCTGTTCTACAAGGTCGAGCTTTTGCGGAAGCATTTCCCGCGAGTGAAGCCATATTATGGTGAGTTCGCTGGCTTTTCCATTACGTTTCTTTAAATAAGAACTTTGGGCTTGTTCCACTGTACTGACCTTTTATGTCAGTACAGTGGAAGCTCCCTTTTATGCTACACGGATATGCATTTGCAGCACAGTTTCAAGTTCAGTTAAGTACCTTTATTTATGGATACTGACGTGTGCTCAAAATAATAAAAGTGAAGTTATGCTGCGATTTGTGTACTTTGTTGATGATCCGTCTTTTTTTACACTATGTTATGCTTTAGTGCTTGCGCGGGCTAAGAACCACGGCTAGTGCGGTCCAGTGTCCTTTCTTTAATCCTTGTCCTTTTACGCTAGTAATCATGTGTTATTATGCTAAGGTTCCCTTTTTATTATCATTATTGTTTCCATGTCTAATTTTTCAAGTTTATTTTTTCAAGTTTATAATTTTCAAGTTAAATCTATTCTTTGTGCACAAATGAAATGCAGCAGCCGAAGGCTTACTGTTTCCAGGCCTTGCTTCACCCTCCCCACTTATTAAAGAAACTTGAGCGTCGCAATATTTTAGTAGCTCCGTAGTGAAACAACCATAAGTGGAAGGCTACAGCTAGTAAAGGCACAAAATCATAGGACTTTCCTGCATTCGTTAACTAAAACTTTCAGGCATTTCAACAATGCTAACAACAACATTTCAACAATGCTAAATCAATGCCGCTGTTTCAAAGTTTAAATATACTGCCTTTTAATTTATTACTGAATCTTAAAACTATATTGCATACTCATAACAGCATAACCACTAACTGTCCTTTGAGTGTATCAAATTTTTTACATTCCAGAAGCAATACACGCAGCGCACTTAAGGGAAATTTTCTCTTGCCAAAAATGCATAATGTATATGGCAGGCGAAGGTTAAGCAACACTGGAGCACTCCTATGGAACAGCTTACCAACAGAAGTAAAACAAGCAAAATGTTTTTCACTATCAGAGAAATCCCATTATTACTCATTACTATTATCTGCATAGTTTTCATCTGGATGGTGTGCAAATGTTTACCTTTTTCACTCGCAGTGTATAATTTACTAAATACAAATTCCTTTCTGTGGGTTTCTCGTAGCTAATACACGTACCCTGCCTTGTGTTTCAAATGAATGTTTATGTATATCTGACTTACTTATACTTCTTCGTATTGATGTTAAGATTGTGAATTAATAACTAGCGTGGATCCCAACTATAGCCTTGAGCTAGGGATCCAGATGTCCTGTACAACATTTCCTGTGTACTTTCCTATTTTGAATAAACTTCAATTTCAAATTCAATTTCAATTTCAAACTGCACTAACCTTTGGAAAAGTTGGGTACTAAGTTACAGCGAGATGCAGTTGGCAGCGCATGCAAAATACATGAGTATGTTGCACTAAATTTAATAGCCCTGTGGTGAAACAACCACAAGCCTAAGCTAGTTTCGCAAAGGCATGAAGTCACGTGGTTTCTCTCTTTGTCTTTTTTGCATGCGTCGTCACTCAGGCACGGTCACCACATTGAACACGTTTCATCTTGCAACATATTCGCCCGCTAGCATACTTGATTCGAACAGATTTGCTAGTTTGTCTTCAGATCATCATGATACTTACCATTCCGTGGAACTTCGATTATAATTGCCTCTGTGCTCAGTTACTTCTAATTATTCATTTATTACTTGCCCAAGTAACGTGTCTTTCTCGTACAGCCTTACCTGAAGTCAACACTACCTTTACGCATCATTTAATGTGGTAGTCCCGAACTTTTTCGTAACCTCTTCTATGGGCCGATCCCGGAGATGGCGATCCCGTGGGCATGTGCACTCAAGAAATGTGGGCCGATCCCGAAGCTGGTCCAGTCTAAAGCCAGTCCCACCGGTATGCGCAGGCTAAAGATATGAGCCGATCCCGAAGGTGGTCCATTATAAAGCCATTCCTACCGCTATGCGTAGTCTAAAAACTCCCACCGGTACGCGCAGTCTAAAGATATGATGATATGATAGCATTTCTTGTCTACACATGCCAACAGGAGCGGCTGTAGACTGCAGTACCTTCGGGATTGGCTCATATCGTTAGACTGCGCATACCGGTGGGCGTTTTTAGACTGCGCATACCGGTGGGAGTGGCTTTAGAATGGACCACCTTCGGGGTCGGCCCACATTTCTTGACTACACATACCCGCAGGAACGGCTTTAGACTGCAGTACCTTCAGGATCGGCTCATATTTTTAGACTGCGCATACCAGTGGGAATGACTTTAGACTGGACCCCCTTCACGATCGGCTGACATTTCTTGACTGCACATACCCGCAGAAACGGCTGTAGACTGCAGTATCTTCGGGATCGGCTCATATCTTTAGACTGTGCATACCGGTGGGAGTTTTTAGACTGCGCATAGCGGTGGGAATGACTTTAGAATGGACCACCTTCGGGGTCGGTCCACATTTTTTGAGTACACATGCCCGCAGGAACGGCTGTAGACTGCAGCAGTACCTTCGGGATCGGCTTTCCCACCGGTATGCGCAGGCGAAAGATATCAGCCGATCCCGAAAGTACTGCATCTACAGCCGTTCCTGCGCGCATCTGCAGTCAAGAAATGTGGGCCGATCCCGAAGGTGGTCCAGTCTAAAGCCATTCCCACCTGTACGCGCAGTCTAAAAATATTAGCCGATCCTGAAGGTACTGTAGTCTAAAGCCGTTCCCGCGGGTATGTGCAGTCGAGAAATGTGAACCGATCCCGAAGGTGGTCCAGTGTAAAGTCCGGTGATTCTGACGCATTTTCAACCACAACTCGCTCAGGAAGACATTGTCTTTGGTCTGCGTCAGTCAGAGGCTGAATCGCCTTCTACCTTTCTTTTTTTTTCACCTGGAACATTACGTGGAAGAGCAATTGATGTGCCGCTCTCTACACATGCAGCCGTCAAGTGCAACGATAACCCTGTCGTGCTGGAAGTCCTTGCTGCTCTTGATGTGGGATTTGACTGCGCCAGTATCGCCGAAATCGAAGCCATCATCTCACTTCGCGTGGACCCGTCACGTATCATCTACGCTCACACTCAGAAGCACGTCAGCTATCTACACCGTGCCTGGAAGCTGGGAGTCGACCTTATGACCTTCGACAGCGCCGATGAACTTTACAAGGTAAATACGGTACAAAGAAAATTACTGGAGTGACTGCGGCGCTCCTGTCGAAACTGCCCCGCCAATTTGGCGGTTCAATCTTTATGGAAGCGATGTATGAACAAGATGTCCCTTAACACTACTTTGAACAACCTTCAGGCGTTGCATATTGTCATCTTGACCTTTGTACACTGCTAGATCTCGATTACAACGTCCTTGAAGCATAAAGAAAATCACCATATATGGCAACGTTCTGCAAGAAGCACGTAACTTACGTATGCCAGAATTGAGAGATCGTGACCCCAATAAAATGATGGATATGTAGCTGACGATCTTACGTGGTACTCCAGGTGTCGGTGTAAAAATATGATACAACGATTAGAGGGATATACCAACGCCACCTGCACCAACGTACGTCCTATTGAAACGTACCGTATGCCATTCAAATAATTCAACATGTTTCCGCATAATTCTTGCGGAATCGGTATGAGATTCCTATAACAAAATTTCCGTAAAAAGCGCACGGAAAACAAACGGAGTTATTGGAATGCATAAGGAGCATTTCGACAGGAACTGACATGCAAACACGCACTATAGTGCGTGTTTGCATGTCAGTTCCTGTCGATGTACATCCATGGTCAGTTCCTGTCATCCTGTCATGTACATCCATGTCAGTTCCTGTCGATGTACATCCATGGCGCCGGCAGGTAACGTGAATGGGGCTTGATCCCCTAGCTCCCCCGCTCTCTGAAGTGGGGGAGGGGCCGTCACGTAATTTGAACTATAGGCCTATCTACATGCATGGTGGGCAGCTGGGGGTCATATATATGTTCCCCTGCCCACTCGGTACGTGTATATGGTTCAAGTAACGTGAAACAACACCCTGTATATATGCAATGGTGATCAAGTGCTCTGTAAAACAATATATATGTGCAAAAGACGCACACATACACATGTGCGTGTTTTATATACTTCGAAACTCAATATCGCTCAAGACTCAATGTTATTCAACAATAAGTTAACAGCATTTAGTCAACGACTTTATTGTTGTGAACACTCAATAGATCAATAATACTAAATATAATTCAACAATATATCAACAAAATTTAGTCAACGACTTTTTTGTTGGAAACTACTCAACAATGGCTCAATAATACTCAATAATATTCAACAATATGTCAACTGAATTTAGTCAACGACTTTATTGTTGGAAATTACTCAACAATGGCTCAATAATACTCAATACTATTCAACAACATGTCAACAGAATTGAGTCAACGATTTTATTGTTGAAAATTACTCAACAGTGGCTCAACAATACTCAATACGAGTCAACAATATATGAACAGAATTTAGTCAACGACTTTTTTGTTGTGAACTACCCAACAACTTTATTGTTGAATTACTGCTCTGTGGTGTCAATAATTATTGAGGTATTGTTGAAAGGCTATTGAGTCAACAATTCGTCAACAATATGCCAACAACATTTCAACAGTCATTTTCATAAGGGTATGTCAACCTATTCACACAGTGCCAGTGACATGTGCACCTCTGTTAAATACTAGAAGCGCCGTCGGGCCCGCAACATGCAGACGGCGCTTCGCCACGGGCGGAGAATGTCCCCCAACCCCAACCTCGAATTTCAGGACATAGTTCAGTGCGGCCTTCACTTTGTCTGT
Source organism: Dermacentor andersoni (assembly GCF_023375885.2). Classification (NCBI taxonomy): domain Eukaryota; kingdom Metazoa; phylum Arthropoda; class Arachnida; order Ixodida; family Ixodidae; genus Dermacentor; species Dermacentor andersoni. Next base: position 147,579,276 of record NC_092819.1, on the reverse strand, counting down.
CAAACAACGCAACTACGGGTGACAGTCTTATAACATATGTCACACTTCCTCGGGAACGTTGCAGTCGGAACACAGGCAAATCTGAGCACAAAATGCACACTTACGCAAACTAGTTGAATAAGTTCGTGCTACATTCAATGTAGTTCGCGAGGCCTGAGCAGGCAGGAGCGCGTCCCTTTCGCTGAATCGCGCTCAATGTGGCATAGCAACACGAACGTTTGACACAACTTATGTATACTTGCCAAAACCAGTGCTCTAGAGGGTAAGTATGAGGGTAAGACTTAATCGACATGTCGCTAGTGCAATCACTACTTTTCTCTGATAAGAGATGCCTCCGTTTGTTCGAGTAAAATTTGAGTTGGGCTCTTGCCAATAGTCTTTGACTTGTGAATCGTGTGTCAGATGCACAATGTGCAGTTCCTGTAAAAACTGAAGTGGTCCACATCCGCAGGTTATTACTTGTGTGTGTGTGTTTACATATATGGCAGTTGGTTGCTTGCAACGCCAGACTGTCTAGTAGCCGTAATGGTAGAAAAGCACTGCTAACCTTACCAATTTTGCGTCTTACTGCGTGCGTGCCAAGTTTAAGAGGCGAAGCGTTTCTAACACAGCCTAATTGCAATAAAATAGCAAAGACCCAGTGTCGCGTTCACATCTGAGAAATACAGTTTGCATTCGGATATTCGCTTTATTGATTCTTCCACACTGCCAAAGTTCCTTTTGCCTCCTTAACTGGAAACTACAGCAAATCCCTTGAGGTTTTCTACTATATTTCTTTGGTTCGTTCTTGACGTCACGCTTATTACCAGAACAAGTAAGGAGTCATTTCTCCGAATCGCACCGTGTTTGACTACGACGTCGCCCTCACCACTAGAGCATTCAAACTACTATGACGCATCTTCAAGAAAACAACAGTGGCCGAGCAAGAAACGTCTCAGGCTGTAGCCAACGCCTAGACAAAGGTACAAGCCCCCGAGACAAGCCACCTGACTAAGCGCTGACTACATTCTGAGACGTTTCTTGTTCGACTGCTGTTGATCGCCGCAAGTTTCCATGTTGTATTGTGTTTAAGTTAGTCTTGTGTAGGAAATGGTGCTGACCAGCTTGGAATTCGAGGATTAGCGAAAGCTGATGACCAGAGCCGAAAGGGCTGCCACCGCAGCTGGAGCCCTGGATTGAAGGGTCTACCCACCACGGCGATCTTCCCCTCTTCGTGCAGCATAAAAAAAGTTATCTCTTTCTCTCCGCTTGTTTGAATGTTGATCGGCTGCTTCGCGACGCTTTATATAGCGAAGCTGTATATGGCTAGCCGATTCGTCCGTCCGCCCGTCTGTTGCCTGTACGCCAAAAACTCCTCCGGCCTAACCACGCGCATGCACAAAAAAAAACTAGGAAGAGGCGCGCTATTGGCTGCGCCAGTGGTGACGTCGTTGCTCTCCTTCGCAGGCGAATGTGCGCGAAGCAGTTTCTCTCCGGCTCCGAAATGGGTAGGCCACGCGTCATATGTAGTCCCGAGGAGCAGGCAGCTTTCGGTCAGCAACGCCGCGAGCAGAACCGGTTGAACGCCCTGCCGATGCTGCAGCTCGGGCAGAAGAGTAGACTTGTGCAGCCGAGCACAAACAGCAACTGCGTACCGAGGATCCGACAGCCTACCAAGCCGTCGTTTAATGAACCATCGGGATTAACCCAGTCATAAATACCGGTACCGCACGTTTCAGCTTCGCTGGGTAGCCATATGTACGTCGTCCTTGGGCGGTGATTTTTTTAACATTTAATATTTAATAAAAAATGGCGAATGAGAAAGTAAATTTCCCCTTAAGAAACGACTGCTATAACACCTTTTCAATTGTTTACATTAGCCCGCCCGATAAAAGATGTCAAAAATAAGATTTCGATGCGTGGCGTACGCACCGTATTGCATGCAAGCAACAAAACTATGATTAAATAGGTAGAAAAGAACACAACAGATCATGATAAATGGCGTATCAAAGCTGACAATGTGGGTACATGTTATGCACATAGCAATATGCTAAAATGTCCGTGAATGAAAGTAAAGCAGTCAATATGGTGGCTATACAGAAAAAGAAACAGAAGAGTAGCAGTAATATTTGGAAGATCCATGGCATACGCAAACTTAGAAAAATAAAAAAGGACGTTGAACTTTGAATACGCAAATAAATATACAGGTGGGTTTTAATTGATGCATCACCATACATACATACATACATACATACATACATACATACATACATACATACATACATACATACACACACACACACATATTATATATATATATATATATATATATATATATATATATATATATATATATATATATATATATCTTTGGAAGTCAGCGCCTTGTGAGTCTATCTGTGTCCACGTCTACCGCGCTGTGCTCGTTTTAGCACTGCGACACCTGCGATAGTTCATATCTACACTGAAATTATCCAATAACTTAGGCTTGCGATTTGTGCAGCTTGGTGTTAGTAGTGTCGTCGTCGTCGTGTTGCTTTCATATGTCTTTGTTTTCCGGCCACAGATAAAAGGGCACTATCCACGCGCGCGCCTGGTGTTGAGACTGAAGGTTCAGAACAAGAAAGCTTGGTTCCGCTTGGGAGACAAGTTCGGATGTTCCGAGGGCGAGGCTGTCGAACTGCTCCACCTGGCCAAGAGCCTCGACCTGACCGTCGTGGGCGTGTGGTAAGAATGAGAGCGTCATCATCGGAGACCTGCATTTAGGCTGCAGGCGAAGTTTACGGCAGCAATATTCGTACGGTGCACAGTAACGTCTTCAAGGAGACAGGGAGGAAGCCGGTATTCCTTATTGATAGATAAATTGACAGCTTGGAAAGTTAGTAGTGGTACATGACGCGCACAGCCCGAACAACGACGAAATACGAAGCCGTGATAGAGCGTGTAAGCGCGGCTGACCGGCGACGTAGAAAGAAAGACACACAGAGACTGCGCTACTATCAATTATAGATTTTATTTTCGCACGCATCATTAAATATGTACCGTACAAGCGGAAACAAACGAGTCAGCAAAAAAGAACATTCAATGGTGCATGTCGATGAACCGTACACGTGTGCAAGGTATGGTCAAAACATACACTGCAATGGTTACAACGATAAACCGATGAATCGTACCTCTCTTTTCAGATAGCCACACTGACGGCTTGCTCACGTGTTGCTCGTTACTGCGAAAGAGCAGAGTTGCAATCAGACGTGCGCTCGCTGTGCCACCCCTGCTGCCGAATGACGTACCACTGCGAAATAAATAAATAAATAAATAAATAAATAAATAAATAAATAAATAAATAAATAAGTGAATAAATAAATAAATAAGTGAATACGGAAATAAATAAGCAAATAAATAATCAGAAGTTCAGGTAGTCGTACGTCTCATTTTTAACAAGGCACTTCTGTGTATATTTAATGGCAGCTTCCACGTCGGAGGAGGTAACGAGGATGCCAGCGCTTTTGCAACAGCTATTGCAGCCGCAAGGCGGACTTTCGACGCTGGCCGAGACATCGGTTTCGACATTACCTTGCTGGACATCGGCGGCGGATATCCGAGAGAGAAAGGATGCCCGCCACTTTTCTTGGAGGTAAGCGTGGCCAGTGTGCACACGGCCCGTCCTCTTAGCCGGAGAATGAGAAACGAAAAGGAAACTGCCCGACACGCGGAGACGACTAATGCCGCTGCAGTAATGCCCCAGCTGCGAGTTTTTACCAGGTAACATCTGCGCTAATGCGGCCTTAAAGTTACAGCCATAGATATATCTATCATTCAGTCATCTGAAATAATTCAGTGCACACTGTGACAAGAAGCAGTGGGTGAAGGAATGCGTAATTACCCAGAAATAACTTGAATCGCGCAGCAATACCACTCACACAGGCGTATAAACATGTTGGCATGGAAACGGCACGGCGAAAGGAAGAGACGGTAGGGATAATAATCTGAAAGACATATGTCTCGCTATCCTATAGGCTGAGGGAGGGAAAGGGGGGATTTAAAATATGAGAGAGAGAGGGAAAAAAGAAGCGGTGAATACTTGCACGCGCCCGGGTAGCGCAGGCTGTCACAGGCATGGGATAGTAGTCTTCAAAAAGTAGAAACGGAACAAAAAGAAGTTGCCTGTGTTGCCTTGCGGACCGACGAGCGATGGGCATGGTGTGGCGTCTGCAGGGAACGATCGTCCAGTAATTCCAAGTCTCAACACGTTGGAAAGTAATTTCCTCTGTAGGCCGAATCACGGAACGAACGATTCGGCGATGTTCTCCTCGCTGGCAGCGGATATCTCACTTAGCACCGTGAGCCACTGCAATGGGTGTTGAATAAGTGTTCATGAGGGACACTCCTAAAGATGTATCCAGACGACGGACCACATCCCTGTTTTGGCCCGCGGACCAGGCGTCACGTGGGGTCTAGCTTCCGGTCTACGAGGTCCGCGCAAAGGCGGCGGCCCGGCCCGCGCGAGAAAAGCCTGGGAATTTTTTCTGGCGGAGGCCCAGGGACTTTTTAGCGCATTCGCACACACAAACGCTGGCAACTACACCGCACTGGCCTTTTCGGCAGTCTAATCACCACCGTCATCATACTGCGGGCGAAACGACGCAGCAGAAGGGGTCGTGTGTGTCACCATGTCAACGTGGTCGGACGACGCAACGTTTTACTTCTTAGCCTTAGTGAAACAGTTCCCGACGTTGTCGGACAGCAACGGGGACGATTACCACCGATGCCCGAAAAAGGGATTGTGGCCAAATACTTGCAAGCAGATGTCGCAGAGGCATCCAGAGCATGGCCACACTATAGTGCCTTCTAGGCACTGTAGCCATACAACGTGGGTACGTAAGCAATTTGTTTAGAGAACTTTGCACGTATTTAGTCTGTTTATAGCATGCTTACCGCCGTATTTAGAAATGCCTCTGGACTTGAAGCCCATGCTTTACTTGATATAAATGACGCTTTAGATGCGTACGCGCACAATACGCTCAAAGCGTTTTCTTTGTACGTTCACCACAGGCGTCACTAGATCAAGCGCGGGCCTCAAGTTAAGATGCATTTCTGAACACGGGGGTTAGTGTCCACTTTATTCCAGGAATGAAAACATATAATACGCTTCATCTTGTGTCATTTAAGAATTGCGCTTTTGTAAAGCTAAAATCACGACCGGCGTTGCATTGTTCACGTGAAAGATCTTTGCTTAACAAAACACGTTGCGGAGCTAGTTGCTACTGCTTAAGCATGCTACGGACCCTTTGTAAAACTCGGCAAGTCAGCTCCTCTGCAAAAAAGAAAAAAGAAAACCCTTCACCGTGGTGGCTAAACCAGCGTGGGGGCAGAAATTGGGCCCTGCGCTAGAGTTGTCGATTGTCAGAATAATACCGCACTCATTTCCTGCACGCCTCCGCGTCGTATTGCTGTCACGATTATGGCATTAAGAAGGGCTCTGTCAAGCCCTCGCTTCACAGCAGCCGTTCCCCCTCCCCGCGTTGAAATGGTGAAGCAATGCTAATGGCCGGGCGTGTGGACGACTTGAGTCTTGAAATGGAAGTTTCCTTCTGGGAGCTTCTGCCCCCAAATGGGAGCTTCTGCCCCAACGACGGGCCGCCATTTTAAAGTAGTTTTTTCTATGCAAGAAAGCTGACTTACGGAGTTTTGCAAAAAAGTCTGAGAAAATCCACGTGGTGTGTGCTATAGTTTTATTTTGATTGCAGAAATGCTGAAAACAGCTTTCGCCAACAAGCGGCGGACGTGCCGCAAAGAGAAAAAGAAAATGGAGGACCGCAAGAGCGGACAAGCCCAAGAAGATGGTACAACACCAAATGGAAATTATTTAGATGCATGAAGTTCTCGGGCGCCGTGCAACTCCCGACGCACCGTCACGCCACGGAAGCGTGTGTGGGAGACGACGACACCGTAAGCTTCACTCATTTATCTATTTACTTGCATGTGTTGCAGTGACGGAGGGGACGACACAAAGCCATGGACAAACGTAAGTACAGCATGAACACTTTAAATACAGGCAATAATGCATAACTCAAAAATAAACACCGAGCTGCACCCCTTCTTTTTCAACCGAATAAGGGGCTATATGCTTTGCTTTTCTATTCAGCAGATAACCTTTACACTCTTTGCCTATATTACAGCCTGCAGACTCAAGTTCAAGCACACCCGAGGCTGATGAAGCACTGTTGCTTGGTGAGCAAAGCAGCATAGATAACTTTGCGCCGGACTACAGTGGCGGGATGTCTCGCCCACCACCTGCAAAACGACTTCGGCCCGGCCGAACAGCTGTTGCTGAAAGATAAACTGCCCTGGAGATATTGGCTCAGGCTGTACAGAGGCTAGTTGTGCCTGATGAGCCAGCGTTGCATTTTGGAAATTATGATTGCAGCCTGATGAGAAAAATTGGCCCTTCGATGCAGATCAAGTGCCAAAAAGAAATTATAGGGAGCACGCCACCGCACCGAGCATGGTCATGGCGCCGACTTTGTATGCGCAGGCGCTGCTGCTATCGTCAATCACCTCGGCTGCCTTTCTTGGTAGAACCTACCCTTCCTCATCTTTTACTCCCAACTGGAATGACATCGCCTGCCAACTTCCCCTGCCTTCGGACCAAGAAACCATTTCAGCCTCAAGCCGGCCACTTCTAACCCAAACCGTGCTTTCCGCCTGGCCACAGCGAGCAACTTCCGGCGCGGGCGACTCGCTACTTCTACTTAAGCAGCCTCCGTCTTGGGACCACTTGGGGCACGCCACCGCACCGAGCATGGTCATGACGCCGACTGCAAGATGTGTACGTTCTAGTGACCGAATGTTTATTGCGGTGTCGTGCCCCTCTGACACATTTGATGCCAATCGGAAAGTTTTGTGCCACTTGCTATGTTCATTATGTGTGAATGCTCACCTCACTTTCCTTTTACTAGCCCTTTCTGGGGACATTGAGCTTAACCCCGGTCCTGTTAATGACATTCCCACTCCGGTATCCCTTGAATCCATTGCTAGCACCCTATCCCGTTTAGAAACCTCTCAGAACACCGTTCTGTCTGAGCTCGCTCTAATTCGTGCTACACAGGCCACCATTGAAAACCAGGTCGGCCGTCTATCCACCCGTGTCGACGCCCTTGAGAAAATTGTAGACGCTCATAAATTAAGTCACTCGATACCTGCATCTAGTGACAATACTGGAATAATTAAACTCACTTCCCAAATAAACGACCTCGTACAGAAATGCGATGACTCTGAAAACCGCCTTCGCCGGGCAAACTACTTTTTTGCGCTGTTGAGGATGCGCATTATGAAACTTGGGAGCAATCAGAGTCTCGCGTTATTTCACTGTGTGCAGATAAACTTCTAATTTCCATAACCAAAAATGACATAGAACGCGCACGCAGGCTTGGCCGTTTCCAGGCCGGTAAACACCGACCAATTATAGTAAAACTTGCGCGGTACAAAGATAAGTGTAGCATTCTGTCTGCCGGGCCAAAGCTTAAAGGTACGCCAATTTCTATCCGGGAAGATTTTTCATCGCGCGTCCAGCTTGCAAGGAAAAAGTTGTACGCCTCTGCGAAACAAAACAACGCCTCCACTTTCAAGATACTCTTCGATAAACTTCAGATGAATGATAGGCAGTTTTCTTATGACGTGCAATCAGACTCAGTTTTACAAGTTAAATCCTAGCCATCACTTCAGGCTTGCCCAGCACTCTCCTTTCCCTCCCAGCCGCTACTAAACCCTGTTGAAACATCACGCAATCACATACTTTCTGTTATACTGGCTAATGTTCGCAGTTACATGTCAAAAAAAGATACCATTGAAGCCCTTCTCGACGACAATAACACAGACATGGCCATTTTCACTGAGTCTTGGTTAACCGCTGACATAGATAGCACTGAGCTACTGCATGCAGATTCTCCCTACACTGTTTACAGACGCGATAGGAGGGAAGGAAGGGGTGGTGGCGTTTTTGTCTTCACGAAAAACAGCATTCCTTGTTACCAGCTCCCGAACAGTTGTACTTACGAAATTCTTTGTGTGCACATATCCATGCCTACATGCACATGCATTCTCATATCATGTTATCGCCCACCCGATTGTGACCCTTCCTTTATCGACGAACTTAACACTGTCATTTTAGATGCATCCTCTCAATTCCGGCGGGCTAAATTTGTGGTGATTTTAACTTTCCGGATATAAACTGGGACAATCTAACAGCACCATCCCGCCAGTCAAAAGATTTCCTTGATTTAGCCTTAACCTTCAACCTTACACAAACAGTAAATTTACCTACACGTGGCTCAAACACCCTTGACCTGGTCCTCACTTCTCAACCCGAATACATTCAGTCTATAGCATGTGTCAATGGGCTGAGCGATCACAGTATTGTCCTTTTCAATTTGGAAATCCCAGTTCCAGTCAAACAGCGTTCAATAAAACTAATTCTGGACTAGAAAAAAGCTGACTTTTCCATAATTAACAGTGAACTGAATATTTTTTTTTGAATACCTCAAGGAAACTGCCTTCAGAAGGTCTGTTGATGCAAACTGGCTGTTGTACAAGCATAAGCTACTCAGCTTAATAAATAATCACGTACTCCTTGTGTGCATTCGTGGTGTCATTGGAAAGCCTTGGTACACAAACCAACTAAAAAAACTAGCACAGAAGAAAAAGCGCCTTTTCAAAGTGGCAAAAAAATGTGGTTCTGCCCCGAAATGGAAGAAGTATTTCACCTGCCTGCGCGAGTACAAAAGCCTTCTGAAGCTTTCTAAGAAAAAATTTTATCACCAGGATGTTCTCAATATCATCCGTGTAAACCCGAAAAATTTTTGGAAAATACTCGCACCAAGTAGAAATCAGTCGCATAACATTACCATAACTAATCCTAATGGGTCCCATGTTCCAGTTGAAAAGCGTTCTGACGTCTTCAATTCATACTTCTCTTCCGTCTTCACTTGTGAATCTGCCACCAACATTCCTGTTTTACCAAGATTTTGCGGCACTGAAATGCCTCCCATTGATGTAACTGCTGAAGGTATCGCAAGCCTAATCAATAAACTTAAAATATCCAGCTCCCCCGGACCTAGCTACATACCGGTGAAGATACTAAAAGGCACTAACGTCATTTCTAGCCAGATATTACAAATAATTTTTACCTAGTCTATAAGCGAGGGTACTATTCCCAAAGACTGGAAACTAAGCAAAGTAACCCCCGTTTTTAAATCTGGTAAGCGCTCCGACCCATCCAACTATCGCCCGATCTCACTTACATGTATTGCCTGTAAACTTTTAGAACACGTCATATATTCCCAAATAGCGTCCCACCTCGACAGAAATTCTTTTTTTTTTAGCAAACAACATGGCTTTTGTCCAGGCTTATCATGCGAAACACAACATTTTGAATTCACCACAGATTTCCACTTAAACTTAGATTCTTCATTTCAGACTGACGTAATTTACTTAAATTTTTCAAATGCTTTCGATCGCGTCCCTCATCACCGACTAGTGTCCAAACTTTCATGCCTTCACCTCGACCCACTAATCCTATCATGGATCATTTGCTTCCTGACAGATCGCCTCCAGTTCACCTGTGTTGGCGGTCGCTGTTCAGATACCACCAAAGTAATATCCGGTGTACCACAGGCATCCGTCCTCGGCCCAGTCCTTTTTCTAATATACATTAACGACCTCCCAACAGACATATCATCCATAATACGTCTATTCGCCGATGACTGTGTTATTTACCGTCGTGTCACTACTAACACTGACCAATCCATTCTGCAAAATGACCTAAATTCTATTGACAAGTGGTGCTCACGCTGGATGATGGAACTAAATGTCTCCAAATGCAAGTTAATGCATGTATCACGTAAACGCTCTACATCCAAATTTCTATACTCTTTGGGCTCTGTGGATTTATCTGAGGTCGACAGTTACCGCTACCTTGGCGTTATCATCACTAACAAACTAAATTGGTCGAACCACATTCAACAAATAACAGCCGATGCCTCAAGATCCCTTAACTATATTAAAAGATCCCTATCCTTGTCTCCTCTGTCGATTCGTAAACTAGCATATGAAATTTTCATCCCTACCAAATTAGAATACGCGTCTACAATTTGGAATCCACATCAAAAGCACTTGATTGACACTTTAGAAGCTACTCAAAATCGTGCCTCCCGCTTTATCTTATCGAATTATGACAACACTATCAGCGTTACTAACTTAAAGTTATCTATTGGTCTACCCCTTTAGCATCAAGACGCATAATTTCGCAACTCTGCCTATTCCATAAATTGTACTATAACTTTCCTGACCTTCGTTCCTCACTTTTATTTCCACCCATTCGCTCATCACATCGTCTATACGATTCTTTATGTATCCAACGCCTTCATGGTTCTACAAACGCTTTCAACAAATCCTTCCTTCCCTCTGCAATAGAACAATGGAACTCGCTCCCGGAATCCATTGTTGTAGAGCGAAACCCTTCAAAATTTCGAGAGTTACTAACCACCCATATTTGCAACTAATTATGCAAAAACCTGTTCTTTTTAGTGTCTTTTCAGTTGTTGCCTTTTTTTGCTTTGTACATGACTATTCATTCGACGTTTGTATTATTGTTTTGCCTCCCCCTTATGTAATACCCCACATGGGGCCCTTAAGGGAATAATAAATGATGATGATGAATGACTTGAACGCTACCTAGAAATCAGTGAATAAAGGAAAAAAGACAGCTGTGTGAATGTTTTCTTTTTTGACACAGCACCTCTGTCCTTAAAATATGCGCACATATTTTCACGCACTGCAGCCCCAAATGCATTGGGGCGTCCACGTGGAGCCTTCAGCAAGTCGAAAAATGTGTTTTCGCCAGACTTCTCTACTGGCAGTTCAGGTCTACCTTGCATGTCGTTGCTCAGAAAATTATGTAGAGCACATGCAGAAAGGACTACGGGTACCACCCTCTCAAACCTTGGTTCAATGACGGTGTGTAGGCACCGCAAACGGTTCGCCACTATCCCGAACGCGTTCTCACACACTCTCCGAGATCTGGACAGCCTGCACAGTGAAATATAACCAAATAATTAAAGAGGGTCATGCTAGTCACTCGCACAACACAATGCAGCATTCACACACATTGCCTGTGATATGCTAAAGATTAACCATTTTACACATGTGCAAGAAATTATATCATTATCAGCATCAAAAAGGAAGTGACAGTAACCTTGCCAAACGCATGTTGGCTTCATTACATGTTTAACGAAAAAAATAAGTACTGCATATATTCTTACCACAGCTGTTTGCAATATGCAATACTGCCAGTAGTAAGCTAGACACTTTGGACAGTTTTGAAATTATAAAAGATGAAAAGATTTCACAATATCATATTATACTGTAAAGCTGGCGAATTATGAGGAACTAGGTTGCAATGTATTCTATGGCACAAGGTTATACTACAAAAAAAAAAATAATGACAGCATATACCTTTGACATCGCACCTGTAATTGAAAATTCTTTGGTCATCCGAGAGATTGCTTCCTGCATACGGTCTCATAAGGTTCTTTCCAATAGGGAACACGTCATCTCCGACGAATACAGGCGGCAGTAGCAAATCTCGTGCAGTAGCCGCCTTTACTACTTCGGTCAATTTTGCCTTGTTAGTTTTCAGAGCACGTTGCAATGCCGTTGCTTGCCAGACTCCAGCATCTCCGTCGGATCCACGTGCTCCTACGTCAAGGTAGATGAACCGGTATGCAGAATCGACGACAGCAAACATGACGATGCTGTAGGTCTTTTTGTAATTATAATATATCGACCCTGAGAGTGCAGACTTTTTAATCGTCACATGCTTGCCGTCTATAGCACCTATACAGTTAGGAAATTACCACCTTTCTCTAAGTCCACTGATGATTTCTTCCCAGTCTTCATTTATTTTCGGACTCTTCAGACAATCCTTCTTCAATTCTTCATATAATGCAGTGCATGTTTCCGGTATGATGTCGTTTACAGTAAAATGGCCCGTCGGAATTGCCGACTCGGTGAGTAATGGCTTTCTCCTGGAAAACAAAAAGACATGATCAAAGAATGTACGCGAGACCTACACTTAAAGCTCCTTTAAAGAAAGTGCCCTACTTCTCAATACTTCAATCCACCTATCAGTTGTCAGTGTAGTATATCTAGACATACGAAGGAAAAAGGTTTGTCCTTTGTGTTACAAGAACTGCATGCACCTGATACTGATATTGTGTGAGAAAATACATGCGAGAGATCTTAGCTGCTGCCCTAGCTAGAAGAAGTACGCAGGCAAGAGCTTCGCGCATATCAGTGTGCCAGGACGTTTTTAGCAACATACAATTAAGAGCAATAAACTTGTCATATGCTGCAACAGAACTGTATGTTGGCCTAGTTGGTGCTTGCTAAAAGACATGTTTCTTGCCGCAACTTAAATACACACGAAAGGAAGACACATAGAAGACAACACGGGCGGCACCTCCAACTGATTTAGTTTGGACGGTGACCCAGGAATATATATACGCATACACGCGTGCGCAGGCTGTTCACGAACCTATGTTATCCAGCTGTCGAACAATCTCGTTTCCGATTCGTAGAGAGAGAGAGAGAGAGAGTAAAACTTTATTCAATGTAGATAAAATAAGGCACGATGGTTGGAGCCCCTATTCCAGGGCCCCACTGGCACGAGCGGCTCGCTGGGCTTGGTCCAGAAGAGCCAACTGGCTCTCCCGACCCTCGTCCGCAAGCCATGCCTCCCACTGCCTATTCCTCATTAGTGGATGTTGGTGTAATATGGGACTGTCTATGTGCGGAGGCCTCCTTGGGCACTCCCATGTGATGTGTTTTAGTGTGGGTGTGTCTGTGCACCACGGGCACTCGTCAGTGATCCTCGTGGGGTGAATTCTGTGTAGGTGGTGCAGGTTGGGGTATGTATTCGTCTGAATACGACGCCAGTCCCTCTCCTGTTCGCTGTTTAAATCGGAGTGAGGATGTCCAGAACGTCTCCGCTCCTGCCTTTGCTGTAGGAGGATGTCACGAGAATTCGGTGGAAGGACGTCGCTAGGCCATGCCGTTGCTCGGACGTTCAAACCTCGAGCAATACGGTCTGCCCTAGCGTTTCCTGCCAGTCGCTCGTGTGCCGTAGAACAAGACAGAAGTATCGCTAATGCAACTTGAACCTTTATTTTTGGTATAATAAGCTTCCATTAACTCGCATGATGTTTGATTTCTTCTTCTACCAAGAATCTTAATCTCATAAAAACGTGGTTTGCATGGTTTGCGTGGTTGTTGTCTTCTATGTGTCTTCCTTTTGTGTGTATTTTAACTTGCAGCAAAACAAAGTCTTTTGTCACATGCTGTTTAAAGCCTGCGTGCGTGTAGATGCTCTAACTGCTAGCGTGGATTCTAATTAAAGATCAATGCAAGCAACCTTACTCACCGGAGGCAAGGTAGCGCAGGGTGATCTGTAGCCTCGTCGTCGGCGAAACAGGCTGGCGCATCGCAGTTTCTTGTCGCGAAATCCTGGGTGCGACCTACGCCAGGAGCTGTGAAGACTGCTCCGGGGTAACGCGAAGAAGTCGCCCGTACTCGCCTGGGTCAGACAAAACCAGTTCCTTATACAACAGATTTTGAATGCCTAACCTTTTGTGGTACACCCAGTCCTTCTGCCAGCATTTTCTTTTGGGGGGAATGCAAATATTCTACTTTATTACATATAACAAGAGCGACCTCAGCAAAACAGCGCTTCCAATCGGCATCCATTTTAAATAACCGTAAACCCAGAAGAGCGCTGCTGCAAGAGGACCACGGAGCTTTGGCGTCGGGAGTAGATCACGTGGCCCGCCTCGTCTTCTGTTGTTTCGGTCCGTCAGGTGGATGATGCCACCGGCCACGCCCGGCCGGGCCTCGCGCGGTCAACCCCACCTGATCTGTCCGTGGCCCGGTCCGTGGTCCGTCGTCTGGATACACCTTAACCAGAGCCGACGCGGAAGAGACGTCTCACATTGGTGCAGTCTGGGTAGGGGACATTGGCGCAGCCAGGGTGGGAGTTCGGAGGGTCGAACACCCCCCCACCGCGAAATTTTCGGACGATCACCTCAGAGCCATTCCCCCGTTTCCCAAGGAACAGATAGTTGCAGGAGGTGGGCTCCCAAAGAGCGGCATGGATGAAAGGGAAAGCTTGAATGTGAAAGCAAAGCGAGAGCTAGTGGCGGTCCGAAGATGTAGGGGGGTGGAGGTGGGGGCAGAGTTGTCATGGGAGCAATCCCCTCTCCAATGCACCGAACATTTCGGTTCCACTCATGGCGCGCCTCTAGCTCATTCCGGTGAGGGGAGATCAGCGCTAAATATTCCACACACAGATAAAGGTGAGCCAAGCGCGTGCATAAAACTTGGAAGAATGTTGCTCCCGACCAGGCCTTCGTGTAGCCGAAGAGCTTCTCATTTCTGATACTTGACCGTAAAATGAAATTTGTAAATGATTTTTTAATCATCATTTTTAAATATAGCATACGGATGATAGCGTGAATTTATGCGAAGTGGCTGCACGCCTTAGCAACGAAAAACTTTTGTGATGAGTTGAGCGAAGTGTTGCATCAGTAACGCAAAAACGTGCATCCTCGATGTTAAAGCCGGCTTGTACGGGGAGTTCTGCGAGTTTGTCTTTGCGTGGTGTACAACCCCCCCCCCCCCCCCCCCCCCCCCACACACACACACACACACACACACACACACACACACACACACACACACACACACACACACACACACACACACACACACACACACACACACACACACACACACACACACACACACACACACACACACACACACACACACACACACACACACACGCACACACACGCACACACACACACATTTTTATTTTCGGAAAAAAACACCCCTTCCGAAATAAATTTGCGGCTATGCCACGGGTAGGGGGTCTCAGTGGCAGTGAGGGGGTTATATTGTGCAGTCTAGTGCGCCCTATTTTGTAAGTAGTGAAATCAGCTAACGACATTGAATGACTCTACCAGTGTAAGATAAAAGCGAGTGCTTGAAGCATTGAAGGTCAGGGCTTTCCTTCATCTACAGCAAAAGCACGTGTATTTGCAAGTTGTGACATCAGTCTTCGCACTCTTTATGGCGAGTTAAGTGCGCGTTAAAGAACCAGAGGTGGTTAAAATCAATCCCGAGTCCCCCTCCCCCCCAACGGCATGTCTCATAATGATATCATGGTATTCGTATGTAATATCCCAGATAAGTAGTTGATTGTAGCCCTCGCGCTGATAAGGCCCGATTCGGTCAAACCTTTGCGACTTTATATTATTGTAGAGTATCGCCTTCAGGCGTCGAATTTGATGTCATCGCTTTCAGGTGCCGGAATATAGCGTCAATCTGGGAGCTCACGGAATTCCAGAAGTTCGCAACCCTGGATTAAGCTTTAAAGCTTCACTCAGTGTAATCCACGTACTGCTGATGATGTGTCGGGTCTTTTTCGGGTTTTTTCTTAACCTGCAGTAATGCTGCTATATCCTATTACACGATTAGCATCTGCAACAATACCCGATGAGTTGGTGCCTCAGTGTCACGTTGTTTCCTTTTTTTATGTACGTGTTTGTGTATCAAATGTAACGAATATGTACACAGACGCATCCTACAGCCTGTTCTGATCTTCACTTCCCATGCCGCTCTTTTTCTCCTCTTTCCTCTGAGCAGAGTCGCAGGCTAGAGGACTGTCACATCACGAGACGGCGCGAAAACTCACGACACGGTGCGAAAACGCGTACGCAGCGAAAGCGAAAGATTGCGCGCGGACATGCATGCAGACGCACAGTCGGTCGCTGCGAACCCGTGCGATCGCAGCATTGAGGCTTCACCCTGTTATGCTCCATTTGGTTATACAGACAGCCCACTATAAGGACATATTTGACATAGTTTACTCTCGGCCGTTGCCTAGCTTTCACGCAAGGAGCCGGTTCGGGAGACTCCATCGCTGCGACCGCGCCCGATGTACTGTATATATTCGGTAAAGAGATAACACCTGTAAACGATTCTGTGCTTTCAGTTTGCCCAAGATTATTATTTCGACAGTAAAAATTTTCCCTGGTTTTGAGAGTACTTACAGAAATGTCCAGGTGGGCTGCCGCGTGGTGCTCTTATTGAGCACCGTAAGCGAAACCTAAAGGGAGCGCGCCGCGTTATCCCTCACAATACGCAACGGAAGCGCTTCCGACAGGTGGCGACTCCGTAAGTCCTCGCCCTCAATACTGCTGTGTTTATGTGCAGCGAGCATGGGTGGGGGCGACCAGGAGCAGATGCTGAAATGACATAAACCGTAGTTACAGAAACGGCACTATATTTCGAGCGACGAATCGGAGAAACAGGGGAGCGGCGGTGCATATAATTGCGGGAGGTTTGGTTGCCCTAACCGACGGGCGCAATTTACGGCCATATGAACAACCGCGCATTTTTAGTGGCACAATCAATAGATTAGAGAAGCAAGCAATGTTGCTTCCTCCTTATATCGTGAGATTTCAACAGCTCGGCACTCATCACGCAAAACCACCACTCTGCGTGTTGAGCCGTGTAAGCAAAGCCGTGGCTAGAAAGCGTATACATGCTTTGGGCGCGAAGACGACGAGAACCACCAATGCCTATAATGTCGCATTCCTGCTTTCGTAAAGTAATGCATGGCATTTGAAACGCCGGGCCAGTCCACGTCTGTGCCTTCTGTGGCTGCATGGCGCACGCGCGCGGGTATTGTGTCGTCTTGCTTTGTGCGACAAGTTGCAAACTGTAATGTCTTGCCTTAAGACCGCAGACATCGTCAACGAGTGCCTGGCGAAACACTTTCCTGAAAGCTACGGCGTAACCATAATCAGCGAGCCTGGCGGTTTCGTCGTTTCATCAGCCCTCTCCATCTACACAAAGATCATCGGCAAGCGCATGAGCGACGGCAGCGACGGTAAGCACGCGACGCATTAATGAAAAAAAAAAAAAAGCGCTGCTACTTTAGATTAGATTACTCACGCACTTTAACTTCTTCGTATAAGGTCGTCGCACGTTCTTTTCGTTATTGCCTTCTCACAGTGGTGGCTTAGCGGCTGTAGTGTTCTGCTGCTAAGCACGAGGTCGCGGGGTGAGACCCCGCCGCGCCGCCCACATTTCGATGGGGACGAAACGCCAAAACGCCCGTGTCGCATTCATTGGGGGCACGGCAAAGATCCCCTAGTGATCAAAATTAATCCGAAGTCCCCCACTGTGGCGTGCCTCATAATCACATCGCTGTTGTGGAACGTTAAACCCCAGATTGCAATATCTATTTGACCGATGAGCAGTAGCTCCCACTCGTCCCACATTACTCAATACTATATGTAGTCCCGCAAAAGTATCGCGAAAAGAAAGTTCGCATCAGTAGATAGAGGTTACGCGACGACTCAACGTAGGTACAGTCAAGCACAAAATTTCACCGAACTTGAGATCTGAGAAAAGGCTGAATATCTGCGCAGCCTCGCCACTCAGACTAGTATTCGCATTTACAGCCTCTGCTAGTATATGTGAACAACATTGTGATGCCCGGTTTAACCGACTACTGTTACAGGCTGCTCGGAAATTGAACGTTTTCCGAGATCTCGTGGGCCGTAAGCTTTTGTGGCCGAGTGTGGATACACAGCTCTCAAATCAGGTGCACGGCTGTTTCCTTTTCGTAAAACATCCTCCGCCATGAAGATGACCTCATAAATCATTTCATGCCAAACCGTTTGCTGACCGCGTTACTGCTTCCTTCAGAGAAAGCGCTTGCGATTAAGCCCAGAAATCTAGAAGGAGCCGTTGAAATGTATTTGACACTGCAATATACTCATACCTACATATCAGCTGCGACGTATCTATGTGCAAAGAATATTCATTTCTCAACTGCTTCGGCTAGGGCGTTCCTCTAGGGAACGGGATACCGTGAAATCGATTCTCGGCAGCGGCGCTCGCATTCATATTAATTCATCTCATTTATGTAGCTTTGGGAGAGTACAAGGCATTGCGCGCGAGTCAGGGCAAAAGTAATTAAATACACTCCTGACCTTAGCAGGCTGTGAGACCGGGCTACTTGGCATTCCATGCTGAAGTGACTAGCGCAAGAGTGGACACGGGACACTAAAAAGGCGACAAGGACAAGCGCAAATTGCATACCTCCCCCCTCCCCCCAGTGTTCAGCGCAATTTCACGCTGAATGTAACTATATTGTTGAGAAAACTCGAAGTTGTTGGCTCGACATTGTCACATAAACGTGGTTTAATCTGGCTACACGTGATGAAAATTAATTAGACATAAATAGCAAGAACGCCCTCGGCTTTCATGCGGAGTGTGCAGAACTGAAATAAATTGAACAAAAATTACACCTTCACATTCTCGCAGCGTTAAAAGATGATTGTTACTGCGATCTATCCTATCATCACCCACCTATCGTTCGCGCTTCGCATTTGAATGCGAAAAAAAAAATGCTTGGAACCGCGAATGACTTCTAACGAAACATGAACTCAAAATTATAGCCCTGGGATTCCTACAACTTCCTTTAGTTGTAATTTCGAGCTTGATTGTATTCGCTATGGCCAATGGCAGCGCTATCAACATGCGCTGAACACACCAGTTGAATTTGTTTTGTAAAATTTGTGGTGGTCTTTATTTTTATCGCAGGCACCAATCCAAGTGTACGCATGTACTATATCAACGAATCCATGTACAAGTCCTTCATCATGTCCTTCTACAATGAAGATGTTATTCATCCGGAGCCACTTACGGTGAGCTTCAGCTGAAACAATACGATGCTGCATGTAATCCGTTTTGATTTCCACTTCTATCCGCTAATATAATGCAAATATTAATCATCACAAACATCAACCAATAATACTGTAAAGATATTATTGCAGACAGTGAGCGGCTGGCATTCGCTAATACAAGTATCCATGCCTAAGCTGGTGGCCGAGAACTCCCGCGGAGTGTGACGGTCACGTGATGGGGCATGTGGCTGGCACCACCTTCGCGGAAACGCCGAGTAACTTGCGTATAGAAAATGCATTGTAGAGTCGCTGCTTTCTTGCTGCTGATGTTTAGACTGTCTCGATCCTTCCACCTCCACGTGAGCATTTGATAGCCCAGACCCTCAGGGATAGGGCATCCTTCGGTCGGAATAATGTGTTTCAGGGCCTCTGTTCATGCTGGTTTCAAAGCGAATAGCTTTCATTGACTCTTTTGATTTTTTTCGTGGTTAGTCGGTGTTCGGTAGCCGATAGTCGATGGTCAGACTCGACAAGAAAATATCTATCTATCTATCTATCTATCTATCTATCTATCTATCTATCTATCTATCTATCTATCTATCTATCTATCTATCTATCTATCTATCTATCTATCTATCTATCTATCTATCTATCTATCTATCTATCTATCTATCTATCTATCTATCTATCTATCTATCTATCTATCTATCTATCTATCTATCTATCTATCTATCTATCTATCTATCTATCTATCTATCTATCTATCTATCTATCTATCTATCTATCTATCTCATTCGCTCATTTGTTCATTCCCTCTCGCTCGCGATCGCTCTCTCTTGTTCGCTCGTTCGTTCACTCGCTCATTCGTTCGCGCTGTTTGGGAGATCCACGGTTTCATACCGAAGCGGTAGACACGAAGACAAGACACCGTTCAGTAATATCTCTTTAAGTAACGTCACTGACACGTTTCAGAACCTTGTACGGTCGGAAATAGCGGCGTAAAAGTTTTTCAGACAAGCCTGGACGTCAAATAGAGGTCCACATTCAGACTCGGTCGCCGGGCTGTTAGGGGACGTCTCGACAGCCGACGTTGTAACTTCGTGCATCGGCATCTTGTTGGTAACTGATGCTTACGCGAGCCAGTTGATGGGTTTCTCCGAGATACTGAGTGTGTTGCCCGGCGTCTGGAGCAAGTTCATCGTTTTTGTTGCACGGAATCATAGCGTCAAGCATGATTTGCACGTTGCATCCGTAAACAAGACGGAAAGGCGAAAATCGCGTTTCCTGCATTGCCGTACGGTACGCAAACGTGATGTACAGAAGAATCTCGTCCGAAGTATTGTGTTGCACGTTCACGTATATTGACAGTATGTCTGCTATGGTGTTGTGGAACCTCTACATCAGTACATTTGTTTGTGTATGGTAGGCTGTTGTTTTTCGACGACTCGTGCAGCTCAGTCTGGAAATATACTGCATCATTTGTGCTGTAGAGGACGTTACCCTGTACATGATCACACACGACGGGGCGCCGTGCCGCAGGACGATTTGGTGTACGAACTTCGCGACTTCGGAAGCCGTGCTGCGGGACAGTTGTTCTGCCTCGATATACAGAGACACGTAATCCGTTGCAACGATAATCCATTTGTTTCCAGTGGACGACATAAAGAAGGTTCCTTGGAGGTCCATTTCCACGAGGGCGAACAGTGTCCCAGGTGGCAAAATTTGTTGGGGTAGGCCCGCAGGTTTCACATAGTGGTGTACGCTAGGCGAAAGTCGTGGACAGTAGTACTTCTGGAGCACTCGGGCCAGTCTGCGAACAGCCCAAGTGCCCTCACATGGGTTCGTCGTGGACGCAAAAAGGATGTCATCACGCATGTCGGTAGGCACAACGAGGAGAAAGGCTTTGTCGTTGCCACGGGCATTTTTCCTGCGCACGATGCCCCTTCTGAGAGAAACGGCGGATAACTCGCGAGCAATGCGCCGAAGGAGTTGAGATTTTCGGCCTTGCAGGTAGTCGATAAGAGACCGTATTGCTCTGTCTGCTCGCTGTCCTGACACGATGTCAGAATCAGAAATGGCCCGAGCAAACCATCGGCATCCTCAGAGCTCAGAGCAGAGTGTCCCACAGGTGTGCAGGGACGCGCGCGGGCGTCGGCGTGTTTGCAGCCGGACCTGTACAGAATCCTGGTGTCAAACTCCTGCAAGCGCTAACTCCACCGAGCGACACGGCCAGACTGATCTCTGAGATTTGCCAGCCACCAGAGCGAGTGGTGATCAGTCACCAACGTGAAGGGACGGCCGTAGAGGTAAGGCAGGAATTTTATCGTCGCCTACACGAATGCGAGGCATTTTTTTTTCTCTGAGTGTACGACTGGCGTAAGCTATGACGTGTTCAACACAGCCGTGTCGTTGTGCAAGGACAGCTGCAAGTCCAACGTTGCTAGCATCTGTGTGGATCTCTGTATCTGCCTCCTCATCAAAATGGGCAAGTACACGTGCTCTCTGCATGCGCTGCCGTAGCTCGGCGAAGGCTGTCTCTAGCTATGTGGTCCAGACAAAAGGTACATCTTCTCGGGTGAGTCGCATGAGTGGTTCAGCTATCTTGGAGACGTTAGCAATAAATCGACGATATTGAGCGCACATGCTAGGGAAACGTCGCACTGCTCTTTTGTCTGATGGAACGGGAAAAGCGGCGACGGCCGCAGTTTTGTCTGGATCGGGGCGAACTCCATATGCACTAACGACATGACCAAGGAACTTCAGCTCTTCATAGCCGAAATGCCACTGTTGAGGTTTCAGCATGAGCTCAGCTGAGCGAACGGCTTCCAGGACCGTTCTTAGGCGCTTCAGACGTTCTTCGAAGGTCTCTGAGAATATGGCTACATCATCGAAGTATGCAAGGCAGCTCTGCCACCGCAAGCCGGAGAGAATGGTGTCCATCAACCTCTGGAACGTGGCTGGCTCGGAACAAAGGCCGAAAGGAAGAATTCGGAATTCATAAAGGCCGTCTGGGGTTACAAACGCCGTCCTTTCTCGCTCTGGCTCATTAACCTCAATCTGTCAATAGCCACTTTTTATGTCAATGAATGAAAAAATACTTCGCGTCCGCAACCTGTCTACAGAGTCGTTGACCCGGGGGTGCGAGTAAACGTCTTTTTCTGTGATACTGTTTAGCTTCCTGTAAACAACGCAGAAGCGCAGTGTTCCATCCTTCTTCTTCACTAGAACGACTGGCGATCACCACGGGCTGCTGGATGGTTGAATGACTCCATCGTCGAGCATTTCCTTTACTTTCGTCTGAATCTATAGCCTCGCGTTCTTTAAACACGGTAGAGATGTCGGATACGGCGATCATCATCCTGAGTAATAATTTGGTACTTGGTGAGGGGTGTTTGGAGGATTCTAGACGGAGAGGCGAAGCAAGACTGAAATTCCTGTTGAAGGTCGTGAAGTGCAGCCTTTCTCTCGTCCGAAAGCTTCGAATTGATATTGATGCGGTCAAGAATATTGTTATCAGCATTCATGTCCTTGGATGCCTCGTTCCTGCCAAACAACCGGTTCATTGTTAGAGAGCCGGTCGAATGTTATCGATGGCTTTATCCGTTGTCTGTTGTCGCCGAACCTTGTGTAATCTGACTGTATGCGCGTCGCTAATTGTGTATAGTACTTTCCGGAAGGCACGTGGCTCATGTATAAAAGCCGAGACGTGCTTGACCCGCTCATCGGATTTTCGCCGATCGCCGACTGTGTTTGCAGCTATCGTTGTAGTTTGAAAGTCACCTGCTTTTCGGGGCACAAGTTCGCCCGATAAAGAGTTAGTTTCATCATTCACGGTCTTGCTATTGTGTTCTTCATTGTCCCAATAACGTGATAGTATTTTACCCTATTTTAGCTTTTTATTTAGTAGCAGCGACTCAAACTAAAAAAGCCCACGATTTATTTGGGAGGCAAACTGAAATTAAGGAGAGCCAGCGGAATAAAAAAAAAATAACATTTCTGGTCGCGTAACTACTAAGCAAAAATCATGCAATTATCACAATAATCACAATGCAATTACCGAAATGTACTGTGTACGACGCCATATATGAGTGCATGCTCACTGTTCATTTTTCTACTGCTGAGTGATGCTCACGCAACCCCCGTCACGTTTCGAGGTATCACAGAGGTTTTGGAGCGATCAACGCGTCGTGACTAGTCGCTGAAGCGCGGAATTCACGTTTCGCTGCTACCACTTCAATTGTTTGAAACTCAGTGAAGTGCGTTTTTGTCGTGGACGCGAAGCCCGGAGTGATAATAAAATTGATATGATGGCGGCGAGCGGTAGGTGCAACAATCGCACACGGCGCGCTCGACTCGGGCTGTCACTGACTTTACTACAAAGGACGACAGCGCAAAGCTAAATGCTTTTGTGCACCGTCAAAAGTGCAGACCAAGCGTTTATGACTATACTACAACTACAGAAGAAACTGTTCTTAAAGATATTCACACCATACACGCACATGCAAAGACGAAGTGCAGACATCGCGCGGCAGTATATGCATTATGCGTCGTTCAGCCGGGATCATCCAGGCAGCGACTCTACTCGTTCTCGTGGCCAATATACGCGATGCTTTCCGGACCTCTGTGTCGTTCGCTGCATTTTCTTTTCGGCGCGTAGTTGAAAGCCATTTGGTGCCACTATCACCAAGGGACGTGTCCGCGCTCATGCTTCTTGTCATGCAGGAGGTGACGGGCCCCATGCAGCCAAGCATGGTGTGGGGCATCACCTGCGATGGCTCGGACAGAATAAAAAGCGCCTGCGCGCTCCCAGACATGGACGTGGGTAACTGGTTATGCTTCGAGAACATGGGCGCATACAGCATAACCATTACCTCTCCCTTCAATGGGTTCCCCAACGCAGATATCCATTACCGAGCCAGCAAGTCTGTGCAGTGAGTGCAAATGTGAATCAATCTTTGAAAATGAGGCTGGCCGGACTTTACCGGCTCAAAAATCGTCACATTCAGTTGGATGTTAAGCAAGGTTCTATAGATTGCGGCTTTACTTTGTGATTTTAACGTGTACGTTATAGATGTAGAATAAAACCAGATAGTAAAAAATTTCTTACAACTTAACAGGAAACAGGACACAGGCATCATGTTGGAAATACACGCGCCCTGAGTGTGCACATTGGTGCTTCCGTTGATACTTTGCTCCAACAGTCTCCATCGTGCATGACGGGACAAGGCCAGCTGTAAGATTGGCATGTCTTGTGGCTGATCTTGGGGACAAATGTATCGAAACTAATGGTAATGATTTTCTCTGAGGACACACGTTGAGCCACGCACATGTTGCAGTCCCGGAGCAGCAACACTTTCTGTGAGGTAATAACAGAGAACAATAATCAAAATTTAATTAATATAAGGTCATCAGTGACCATCGCATAATTTATTATATCTGGCGCTGCTATGAATGCCACCCAGAAAAAATATTTTTGCCTTGAGTTCCCACGTTTTAACCATGACAAACAGCCGTCACTGAAACATCGCCGTGTACGCGTAACTAATAAAATACTTAGCGTTTATATTTTTTATTGCTTGCTGACTGTATTAGGTCTGGTCAGAACCGTGTTACTACAGACCACGGCACTGACCTTCCATTTAGACTATCCATATCCCAATAGTTCGGGTAAATTGACTACAGAGATGTTCCGATGGCTGCAGTATCCCAGTGTATGCACGTAGGATGAGACCAAACGTGAGTGTGCATTACGCAAAGAGTTATTTGGCAGCGCCTGCGGAAATAAACATGGAAAATACCTGTTTGTCACTCAGTAGGCGCTCCAAAAAAAGTTCAGTCCCGTTAGGCTAGAGGCCATGGCACCGTACCTTGTTCGTTCGGCAGTAAGTACAGAGTAAACCAGCACGCAGTGGCATGTACACGTGTTAGACATCCATATCAACCTCTAACATGTAACAGGGACGTGAGTTCCCGTGTTCAACAACCCAGAGACATAAATAGCACTATCCCTTCTATCTAGAATATTACACGATAATAGGTAGCTGCCGGCATTTGTCAAGCTGCCTCTACGAATATCAGATTTTACCTACAGCTTCGTCCATCAGTGTGATGATGAAAATAAACTTTAATATTATGGTAAACACTATATCATCCCTGCGCGACTATATGATGTTTAGCATGCATCGATTCCAAAGCCACATTACCTTCTCGCATAACTTTAACGGGGCTAGACTTCATTTTTGAATCCTCATGCGCTCTGTTCGATCGCCTTAATGTTCATCACATCACTTTCACATCTACTTACTCGTTCGCATGCTACCAAGTTGTGAATTACTGTAGACTGCCTGTGTAAAAATGATATGCATGATACTTATAAAAGTGCAGACATTGTCAACCTTCTCTTGCTTATTGTGTGCGCGAATATTGGTACCCTCCTAATAAGAAAGTGCACAAAACCTCGAATTGCACTTTAGAGGAACGAAAGGTTCCTTGTAATCCCTTGGTGACATGTTTCTATCTTGAGACATTGCATGGAAGTTATAGTTTTCCATAGTTACCTGGTTGGTCACTTTAAAGCTGAACTGACATTTAGTATATTTCTCTAGTCACACAAAATGTTAAAAGGAAGTTTATTGTCTGTCCTTTTCTTTTTATTTCAGAGAACGCCTGCGCCGAAAGCAAATTGTTTCCTTCCTGGATACTGCTTGATAAGGTCCACGCACTTCTTACCATGTGGCATATTTTGTGGTAAATTGCTCGAAGGTCATAAGTCCCCGACAACGAGACGATCGTTTGAGGTATCTTCAGGGGGCGATACCATTAGGAGAACTTACATGCTTAGTTAACCTCAAGAAGGACGACCTGTGGACGCTCTGTTGTATGCGTATACCCACTGTACCACAGCGAACTGCAAGCACATGTAGGCAGATTCGTATAAAGTATATGAACGCCCTTGTAACTATATTCCCCACAGTGTACTATGCTGTCAAAGGCTCCCTACCTCGTGCGAGTAATTATATTTCTGATACATGATAGCGCAAATTGTGCTGTTTTGTGCTTCGATTTCGTCGAATTCGTTTATCAGCGTTCCCACATTCTCGCATGATGGCTTCTGTTATTTGGCTTCTGTCATTTTTTTCTTTGAAAATCCGTGATGTAAGCTCGGCCGTCGTGACAGTGACGGCCTGATGTCTCAGCTAGCAACGCACGAATGCATGCAGAGTCTTCAGCGCTGGAACTATAAAACAAAACGCTGGAACGAACACAGATAGCCCAAATCAAGCTAACAAATGCGACACATGTATGTTTCCTGTTCTGACGAAAGGTATGGATGGAAACAACTTTATTGTAAATCCGGCAAAGTTTAACGACGTGGGCTCAGGTCTCCCATGACGGGACTTCGAGGCCTCGCCTCGTCGCCGCCTCTTGAGATCGCTGGACTGCCCAATCTTTTGTGTTGAGGTTAGAGCTGCGCAGAGCGGCGGCCCACTTCGACGCAAGAGCCTCCGAAGCTGCTGTCATTCTATATGATGTAACAGGACTTTGCCACAACATGTGCGAGACCGTCGCTCTAGTTGCCCGACATAACTTTCGAAGAGCACTGGGGTATTGCGCGGGGAAAATGTGCCGCAATCCCACCGGACTAAGGAAGGTTTTTGTCTGCAGTTGTCGCCAGACGACTGCCTGGCGACGTTTCAGTTTGGGGTGAGGTGGGGGCAATATACGCCTGCGAAAGGTACGTGTGCAAAGCAGACATAATTAATTGTCCACCCGAAAAGCGATTTAAAACATGCTGGACGCTTTCACCTGGCAGCTCAATTTGCTTGAATTTGCGCGGCCAACGTCTTGCTTATGCGCCTTTACGGCGTCATTCGTGTACAGAAGGCGCGTTTATTGAATGCGAATGGGCGACGGCGGCATTTCGTTGGTGGAAAAGGGGGTTTCTAGTAAATGTACTTAATTTCATCGGCTGAAACTCATGTTCCGGTTACAGTTCGATATTTTGGGTATCTCAAGTTTTCTAGGCCCCGATTATGCTCTACAAGTTTTGATGAACTTAGCTCCGATGCAGCGACGAATGTAAAAGAAAAACATTTTTGGGGGGTTTACGTGCCGAAACCACTGTTTGATTTTGAGGCGCGCCGTCGTAGGGGACTCCGGATTCATTCTCACTACCTGCGGTTCTGTAACACGCGGTCGCCGCCGCTTCCGCGATTTGATACCGCGCCTTTGGGCTTGTAGCCGCGTAACATTAAAGCCACTACGCCACCATAACAGGCAGCAAGGAATGTGCCACCTTAGCACAACAAGACTACCCACTTTCCGTTGTGCTTGCACGGCGTAATTAAGAGCAGCACGTAGACCGTTCACTTCTCTTGTCACTGAGTGCACTTCAGAGCTTGCAATCAGCCTTACAACACGCGGGACGCATGGCCAGTTGCTATAAGTAAGAGTTCTCCATCTAGCCCTTCATAGGGACATGACATCATCGTCCAATGACTGCCGCGGCACTGCGGCATCGTTCGTAACCAACTTGCTGCATATGCCATCCAGTCAGTTCATAAATGATCCGGAGAGTTCCCACACCTTTGTGAAGAACTGACTCTGCGAGGGGTCTTCATTTGCTCGCTCACACCAGGACACAAGCTTCTTTCGTTGAATACCCGGAGCATCTCTAATTGTCTCCAGCCTTAGTTGCAGCCGCAAATTCCATCTCACTTCTCACTCGCCGCAGTGGCTCAGTGGCCATGGCGTTAGCGCTGCTGAGCTCGATATCGATATCGAGCTCGGTTCAATTTGGGCCACGGCGGCCACGTTTCAATTGCGGGCGAAATGAAAGAACGCTCGGGTACCATGTATTGAGTGCACATTAAAGAGCCCCAGCAGACGAAAACTACCCCGGAGTCTCATACTAAAGCGTGCGTGATAACCGGATCATGGTTGTGGCGCGTAAAGCTCCGGAGTTTAATATTTTAATCACCCTTCTCCCATCGTGATACAACTTCTATGTGCCGCCCCTGGTTAGGGGTGCTTTTTTACTAAAACCTACTAATTCCTTATTAGAGCGCCAGGCACACCCATTTTTCACCAGTGCAACTGTGAAGAGGCAATGGAGCACTTTTGTGCGTATTTTTTTAAACAGCGTATGCTGTTATGGGCTCATTCCAATAGCCGTTTCGGTTGGCGATGGTGTCCGCCGCCAATGCCCGGTGTCCGTAGCAGCTATCACCGGGAATCAGACAAAAATTCCCAGTTCCCTCCGGGATCAAAGCCCGCTGCGCGTGAGTCAGCTACTCTACCACTGAACCATGCCAGCGCTTGCTTGCATGCAGCGGAAAAGTGCCCTGTAAACGCGTCCTAACGCGCGAGGAGCTTAATCGCGCTTAACGTCGATGCGTGCACATTTTGCATTGCAGTTGCATATTATTCCACCAGGTAGAACGCCGCATAGCAGATGCGCGGGTAGCGGTACACGGCAGATAAAGAAGGTTGGAGGTAAGAGAAAAGTTTACGGAGATGTATACACGAATCCTAGAAAATATATGTGCTGTGTACGGGATTAAATCAAGCTGGCTAGGTGACTATGGGCCCTATAATGTAAAGCTATTCCAATATGCAGGCACGTACCCAGGATTTCCTTTTTGGGGCGGTGGGGCCCAACCCAACGTAACTTTGCTATGCAAATGAGAGGGGGGGGGGTACCTTTACTAGTACAAATGTGAATAACGCCCGCCATTTGCCATAAAGACGCGTAAACCCGCGAAAGAGAAATAAAATAAGGTGTATCTCACAGGTACGCCTGTAAGATACGCCTCTCCTTTACTAGGCAAACAAGGAACCACATCAAATGGACTCGCGCAGGAAAGAAGAGCAAGAAGAACACTGGCAAGAACAATTACAAAAGCGAAAGTGTAAAATAAAGATTTCTGTGGTAGCACAGAACATAAAAAAAAAACAGCAGTTGACAACCAAGGCACACGGCCCAGACGGGGTTGTGTTACACCGTCAGCCAATCACAGAGGCAAACAACAGCATCGTCATGCAGCCTTTTCAAAATGGCGTCGTACTTGATACCTCCGGAGCGTCTGCTGTTCTTGAAGAATCTTTTCATCGACGGAACCAATGTGGTGTGCGACAGACATGGCCAAAGTGTATGGAGTCTGGGCATTTCACTCTTCAAAAATCTACCTGCAATCCTTGCTTAGTGGCTATGGTGTGGGGGTGAGAAGCACGAGGTCGCGAGATCGAATGCCGATCCCCGCCGCGGTAGCCGCATTTTCGATGGGGGCGAAATGCGAAAACATCCATGCACAAAGATTTAGGTGCACGTTAAGGAACCCCAGGTGGTCCAAATTTCCGGAGATCCACTACAGCATGCCTCGTGGTTTTAGGACGTAAAGCTCTATAATTAATTATATCTTCAAAAGACTGCGGTACACTTCATTTCACTGCTGAGCCCGTTTTACTCATGAAACTTCACTGCCAACAAAGTGAAACTTGACAATAAATAGTTCCAACGAAGCAATCATTTCAATTCAATAAAAAATTATGCATTCGCCATTCCATTATAACAGGTGAGGGAAAACATAAGTTTACGCGCTAATAATTTTATTTTTGTGGTTGCCGCCTGATTTGGGTAACAGGAAAAGTTTGAAGTACGAATTATTTGCAGCCTCGCGGAGGACCAGCGACTGGCGGTTATGAAGGCGTGGGCGGAGCTTCACTGCAGACTTGAGATGTATTCGAGTATAGCAGCATTTTCTGAATTAGCTGTGGAAGAACTATAGAGGAATGTACATTTGCGGAACAATCACAGTTCTTTTGGATTTCTCGTTTACTGCTCTGCCAAGTTAGGTGCCACAACCGACTCGTGTTGTTATCTGGGAACTTGCGTAACGATGCGCGGCCGCCGGTCCCGTACAACCGCGTGGAGCCCAGGAAGCTGCGGTTCTAGACGTACTGCGCCCACTGCGGAAGGTTAGAAAAACACCTATATACATAAGCACAGAAGAGAAGTGGCTACGTCAGGCGGCTCGACTCAACTGTAGAAGCGTCATTCAAAACACACGGAATTGTCCTCCACTTCCAGCGTCGTTTTCTCTACTTCCTTTTTAAATAAAAAGATGTTCATCCTTAAAGATTTTCATAAACAATGGTTAAATTTGTTAATATTAGCTTTTCCTTCCTGTGTTGCTGTTGCCTTGGCTCCCTGTATACTTGGCTCCCTCCCTTGGTATATCGCTTACTTTCTCAACTCCTTGCAGCTCTTGTTTCCAGTTGGCAATTTTGCACGAGAAGTACTGCACAATTAGGAAAAAAACAGACAAGTTAACGAGTAACAGTCATATTGCTTATGAGTTCAAGAGGAAGCTTTTGCTCGGGTGCTCATATCTAAATACATGTAAAAGGAGAATGCGTTTTTCTCGGCAACCACTGCACCAATTTTGACGAGGTTTGTTGCATTTAAAAGAGAAACTTAAAATCTAGTGACCTGTATAAAATTTTTGATTTAGATTGTCAATATTTTATTAAAGATTGGCAGAAATAGAGAACTTTCAGAAAACGAAGCTATCAAGTTTACAACTCTCTAACTCTGCAAGAAAAAATGATATCACAATGCTGTGAATTGCATCTGATAGTACATCTAAAGCGGACAAAATTGATGTGTTACACATGAATGTCTAAAAAATTCAATATGGAAATACAGCTTTTCCGCAGAACTTTTGTACACAACGTAACAAGTTCACGTAAGGTACAAATTGACGTATCGAATTTGTCTGCTTTGAATAGTCTAATGGATGCCGCTTACAGAACTGCGATATCTGTTTCTGATACACAGCTATTAATTTATAAACTTCGCGCGCTTAATATTTTTCAAACTTCCGAATTGAAAATCTTTTTCACAAAATTGAAGCCATAAATCGAACTTCCGCCTACAACAGTCACTAGGATTTAACTTTTTCTCTCAAATGCAACAAATTTCATTAAAATCGGTCCAGGGGTTATCTCAGAAAAGCGTTTTTGCGTTTTACATGTATTTGAATAGGCCGCGTCGGAGTTGGGCCCGAGCTAAAGCTTCCTCTTAAGGGTTATTGCAGGGTTTGATGAAGGACGCTGTTTCGCATTATTATATTTTCCACCTTATCTAAACCATATCGCGGGTATATGGTTCCGAGGATCTGCCACCGTCGCGGCGAGCCGTCCCTCGAGGAATTACTGAAGCAAAAGGTCATGTTGAACGCAAGTGGCGTTTTGTCCAGCCGCAACTCGTTTCTCGAGCATACAGACCAGCTGACTACGAACCGAATCCCTTTCCTGGTCCATGGATCAGTCTAAAGAAAGAAGGTTGAACTAAAGAAGCAACAGCGATGTGCGTGACCATTGAAAAGGCGGTTACAATTGAACGCCGCGCGGGCACCGAATCTGAGAAAACTAGCCTTCACACCACAGCAGATGCCGATAACTACCGCCGTCCAAAAGGAGTAAAAGAGGGAGCAAAATGTTGACCGCCACATAGCTGTCAAATCTCAACACTGATTTGGCGGCGCTTTAGGAATCTGTGCGAGGAGTGGTGGCGTGGGTGGGGAGGGGGGGGTTATGCAGCTTAATCTCAGGGGGGGGGGGGCCCCAGGGCCCCCACCCCCTGGGTACGTGCCTGCAAATATGTTTTTATTCCAATCTCCTGACGTCAAATTTGCGTAACCGTCGACGCAAGCATCGGGCGGTGACCCGCAGGGTTGTCTCAACAGACCAATCAAACGCTCTCCTCGTTCATAGGAGGTCACTTTTCTTTGCTTGAAAAACGAATAACATTACCTGCACTGAGCGGCTTGTCTTATCTAATTGGCTCACAAGAGGCGAGGAGCACGTTCAAGTGGAGAAGGATTCGATGGGGCCGAGCCACTGCACTGAAAATTGATAACCGGATGAAGAGGGTGGTGCCGGCGTCTGCAATTGGTCCGCTCCCAATTACTTAGCTTGCGGTGGCTTGTCGACAATAGCGGCGGCATGCAACGGAAGCTTAAGAATGACGCTAAAACGGATCCTCAGGAAAGAATAGTTGGCAGAACGAGGTCGTAAACGTGCCGAAAGTGCTCTAAAACGTTACACGGACACATAAAAACTTATATTACACGCAAATAAACCCGTGCTTTCCGGCAGGTGCTAGTCGTCTGTGTCTGAGCGATCGGCGGCAGCCATCTTTTATTCCTTTAGGAACGGGGAAGCCTGCGGCTATTCAGAAGTCTTTGCGGTTTTGTGACGTCGCGTGACAGGTAGGTGAAGTGGGAGCAGCCCGAAATCTTTTGACCAATAGGGGAGGGTTAATGGCGAAAAGGCGCCGAATGAGAAATAACTACTTTTCTTTTGTTCGGTAAAATTATGCATAATAAGTGTGTACACGTCATATCAGACGGGGAGCTATTGCGGTCGTCGTGACGTCGCGCGACAGACAGATGAAGTGTGGGTGGTCCAAAAAAGTTTTTGACCACTCGCGGAGGGCTAATTGCCGAATTGGAATAAAAAAGTTTGGAATAGTTTTACGTTATAGCGCCTTATGTCACCGTCGAATTTCAAAGGGGATGTCAATAAACCACCATCATTACATCGTATCACGCCACTTGTCAAAGAAAGCTTGCTAGGTGGCTATGTGACCGCTGCGTTTCAAAATGAATGCCAATGGATCATCATCATCATCCTCATTAGCAATTTCTCGTACGATTTTTCTTGCGATGTGAGATGCGCACCGCGTAGCGCCTATACGTGCGCCCCTTGCATTGCAGTTGCGTATTATTACACCAGATGGCACGTCATGTAGCAGTTGCATAAGCAGCGGTGCAAAGTAGACAGATAGGTCTTAAGGAATAAAAAGACGGTTATGTAGATGCACAAATATTGACGTAATGAAAAATATGCATGGCCTAACTGAATAATTCAAGCAGGCTAGGTGATTGTCACCGTTCGGTTTCAAAGGTAATGCCATTAAACCATCGCCATTATCATTAGCATCGTATCCTGCCATTTGATTTGCGATGTGACATGAGCGCCGCGTAGCGTCGATATATACCAAGTTTGCATTGCAGTTCCGTTATACTCCACCAGGTGTCCCGACATGTAGCAGTTGCATGCTGCATATAGCTGGACCTGGTTAACTCAAGCAGGCTAGGTGACTATTTGTTACCACCCAGTTTTGAAGGGGATGCCAATAAACCATCGTTGTCATCATCATCAACAGCAACGTACCGTGCCACAGGTCAAATGATGTGACATGTGGGCCACGTAATCTGGATACCTGTGTTTACTCTTCGTTACGCGTTATGGCGCCCGGTCGCAAGTTACGAACCGCTGCTGAAGAAACGAATGGTAGAGCTACGTGCGTGGCTTGCACCAGGCAACATCGGGCTCAGCAGCCCGCTGTGCAGAGAACAGGACCAGCCGCAGCTCGCCGTCGACGCCAGACGGACAGTTCAGATCGTTCTCGTGAAAACGACGCGAAGACCCTGTCGTGCGTGGTGCCGAAAATGGAGCTCCAACGATGCCGCTCGTCCAGCTTACGCTCTGACTGTGCTGCGCGTGCCGCGCAGGCGTGTGAGTCTTTTTCTAGGGTCACTAACTCGAGTTAGAAGGCCGAAAACACACGCACACACGCACGCACGCACGCACGCACACACACACACACACACACACACACACACACACACACACACACACACACACACACACACACACACACACACACACACACACACACACACACACACACACACACACACGCACGCACGCACGCACGCACGCACGCACGCACACACACACACACACACACACACACACACACACACACACACACACACACACACACACCATATGTACCAAAAATGTCCGGCCCTTCTGGGACCCTGGCCGAAAGCTTTACGATACAACTAATGCTTGCGATGAAGCTTCTTCATATAGCCAACATGAGGTAATCGCAAAAGGTGCACTATGTCTCTCTGAAAGCCTTTTCAGCAAGTGGCCGCTGTAAGTTTGAAAAAAAGAGCACTAAACAAGAAACGGTGTCACGTGGTAGTGACGGTCAAGAACAGAGTAGCAAAACTGCGAATGAGGAAACTTTTTATTGGGCGAACCTCTGGCAAGAAAAACAGTCTACACTGAAAGCACAACGATAGCGGCGAACACAGTCGGCGATTGTCGAAAAGCTGATCAGAGGGTCAAGCGCGTCGGATTTTACGTTTCATCGAAAGTTCCGGAGTAATTGCTGGTGCCCCCGTGTCTTAAGTACTACGCAATATGCGTCCCACATACAATCACATTACACAAGATTCGGTGACAAGAGACAAAGAATAGAACCATCGATAACATTCGAGATACTTCCGATACACACAGGCGCGCTCTGCGCCGAGCGATAACGTTTAACATTTGTTAACCGGTGAAAAGCGGTCACCCGAGAAAGTAAAACAAGTACACGTGTCAGTAGCATACTTGACTTCCTGCACACTTGTGCAAAATCAAGTACACTGTAAGCCTCGTACGATACCTGGTCATCGCAACATAGTTTGCAAACAACTTTACAAAAAGCGCTTCAAGAGACTGCCA
Organism: Dermacentor andersoni; assembly: GCF_023375885.2. Classification (NCBI taxonomy): domain Eukaryota; kingdom Metazoa; phylum Arthropoda; class Arachnida; order Ixodida; family Ixodidae; genus Dermacentor; species Dermacentor andersoni. Next base: position 147,544,891 of record NC_092819.1, on the reverse strand, counting down.
GCGTAGACAATGCGCTAGTGTAATCGAGCTGGCGTTAGATGAAAATAATTTTGTTAGTAATTCTCGCAAAGGCTCAATGGCAGGGCATGCCTCATTATTCCGCTAAACCAGCATTCCTCCTGCTTTCTTTAATATTCCTTTATAACGCGCGAAACCACAAATGTGGTCAATATCGTCCTGTGTAAGCCGCTTAGACGAGAACTCCCATCGAACTGCCCTGCTCACAACGTCTTAATCGGCGAAGATATTTAATTTATACTCTGTTTATGAAGTGCCTTTCTGATCAAAATAAATGTTATGAGCATACTGGGCTGTGCTTGTTGGTCAATATCTAGTCGTTTAAGTAAAAATGCAAGGAAAAAAGAAAAGGCCGCAGGAGCACCAACTTGCAACTAAATTAATTTCAGGAGGCAACACCAAGCATGTAAGTGAATCTAAGGTGCACAGAAGAAAATTACGAGCGAGGCATGCAGACCCGCTTTCACAGAGCATTGTATAAAAAATGAAAGAAAAATGAAATTAAATCATCTGGTTTTGCGTGCCAAAACCACGATCTGGTTATGAAGCACGCCGTAGTGGGGTATTCCGGAAATTTGGACCAGCTGGGGTTCTTTAACGTGCACCTAAATCTAAGTACACGGATTACGGAAAATGAAATTCACTCCTTTGAGGAGAAGCTGAAGTAACACTAACGCCCTAACCACTGTTTTTATTTATGTAATCATGCTTCCAGCAACACTCGAGCCACAACCTCTCGGCTTCTTCCTATCACAAGCGTATCCTCAAAGTGCGGTACGCGGCCGCACCTGGCACAGTAGATGGGCAGGTGTCGAGGTCGGAAGTTGTCCAAAGATCGGTGGGCCGGTTGGCTTTGGGAGCCTACGGTAACAGCACAAGTGAGGAACTGCAGGGTGACATGGATTGGGCCTCTTTTGAAGTCAGAGAAGCACAGAACAAAATTTGTTTTGAAGAAGGACTCGGGAACAATGATCAAAGTAAATGGGTGGCTAAGGTGCACAAGTATCTGTAACTAAAAAGCGTGAACACAGAATGGAGGAATATGTCAAGAAAGTTGGCAAACGAGTACAGGGTAAATGAAACTGTAGATAGACAAACAGGAGTAATCAGAAAGAAAGTGCAATGCAAAGGATGAAAATGAAAATTACCACAAAGATTTGCAAGAATGAAAAAAAAAAGACATTAGAAGGAAAAATCTGTGTGACAGCATGAAGGAAAGTGCCCTGCTATTTGCGGCTCGATTTGGTTGATTATAAAAACATACCGGAGCAAATATTCGCAATTAGATGAGGCATGTGTATGCTACAGCGAAAATCCAGAGACCACTTAGCACATTCTGATGGAATGCGAAGGGATTCACCCAGCGAGACTAACACTTGGATAAAAGTAGACCTAAGTATTAACCGGTCAGCAGTCAAGATAACAAGAGACGTTTAGAGTATTGGTGGAAGAATAGCAGAGAGGAGACTGATAGGACCGGATTTATTGCGGGTACAAACAGCGGTACAAGGTAGATAGAGAAGATCAAAGAGATGTATGCAAAAATGCTAGGAGGAAAAGCATTCATAGCTTACCTGAGTAACTCAACCAGGCTAAGTGACGATTTGTCTCCGCCCCGTTAAGGAGGGGCAGCCAATAAATCATCATCATCATCATAATCATCATCATCATCATGTGATCCGGCACCCTTCGTCACGCCATCAAATTAAACAAATTTCATTTTGCGGGGTCGTTTGCGCATCCATCTACACCATTGTCGATGAATCCGTGCCCTGCGATGCAATAAAATTCACAGTTGTGCCTTGTTGGCCAATTTGGGAGGCAATGCTTGTGACCAGTAGAAGCCATGAGCACGCCCGGACAACCCAATATTCAGTCACATGTGCCTCGAGCCTAGAAAATGTTTTGTGAACACTCTTTTATGTGCTCTGCGGGAATGTGCTCCAGCACCTTGGACAGAGGTGTAGATACCTACCTGTACGGGTCTGTGTTTCCGTTTCGTGAGTAAACCATTCACGCGCAATCGCCTATGACCGCAGCAGCATGCCTCCGAATAATATAGACCTCCTGGAGTTTTTTAACGAGGAGCGAAATGAGTTACACGAACGTTTTTTTTTTCTCTTCGGCCCTCATCGAAACGCGGTTCGCGCAGCAGGTCATCGAAGCCAAAAGGGGAGGGGGAGGCGTGAGGAATCGCAATCACTCAAAGCAAACGCCATATACAAGAACTCCAGCAAAGTGTCACCGGTGGGGATAACGAGCATTTCGCCCGATACTATCAATCACACGGCACGGCCATGTTCAAACTCGTGACCCCGAATCTTCAGTTTCCAAATAGCGGTCGCGTTGATAGCCACAGATTACCGCTTCGCCGTGCCTCGACCTTCGCTGTTTATAGCCGCGTCCCTTGCCTAGTTCACTTTCCTTATCTCTGTTTCAAGCCCCACGACAGCCACAGCGAAGCGAAACTCGCGGTTTCGGTTCCCTGACGTAGCCGCAGCTGCCGCGAAAAAGCGACCGCCTGCAGCGAATATAGGATTTTAGAGCATCGCGTCATTGCCCGTAGACCATATGTTGCAGGGAGGCGTACGTGTACAAGAACACAACATGCACATACGTTGTGGCGTTTGGTACACACGCAGTGCACATCTGCCACACACTGCAACATCGTTCCTCTGCAAGGTGCCAAAGGTCTGTGCGCTTCCGTATAATCCTTCCGTGTAAACAATGCTCCTTAGTTTTCTCTACAATAACAAGCTCCTGCGTGCAGGCCTCGTATCGACGACCTTGTCTTTCAGGGAACTCCTTTCACGTCTCTTAATTTCCTTTCAAACAACGTTTGCTACGTATACCTTCTCTCGCGAAACCGTACCTGCCTCACAATATCAACACCTCATGATTGCCACCTCCCCCCATCTTTCCCTCTCCCCTTTGTTCTAGTTATCCTTCACCCTTTCGATATACTGCAGTTGTATCCTGAAGAGAAGCACGGCCAAGCAGGCTGGCTCACGCCGGTCTGTTTGGTCGTCCTGTAACTTCCACCTTTCCCTTTCTTTATGAGTTATGCCAGAACGAAATTCTGTCTTCAATTTAAAAAAAGAAATCTGCCCGTGCTACGCGCTCGGCGTACAGTTATTACGTCGTTTTCGTGTCATTTTTGCTATAGCATAAAAGAGGCGGGAGCTGGGACGGTGAACTTTAAGAGAAAAGCACTGCCACATCCGAAGCATAGAACGTTGAGCAGTTCGCCCCGTTACCGCGATGGTGGCGTAGGAAGTAGACGGGACAATTCACTCCTGGATATCCAGTGTTCTAGCGGGGACACCACTCGATGGTAGTGTCCATGGAGTGGTGCTCGTGGTGCACCTCGACGCTGAAGATCCTCGACCAAGTATGTGCTCTTCCGAACTTCTCAAGTAACGCGCAGTTTGAATGTAAATGACAACACTTAGCACACTACTTTCAGGACGTTCCGTCGGGGATGGACAAGCTCATGCGGCACCGTGCGCAGGACGCCTCGCAACTGCGGGCTCAAGGGCGTGTTCTGCCTCGCTGCCCGCGACATCTTGTTCACCTGGCTCACGCTATGCTTGCGGATGACGATACACTGAGAAACTATAAATTTTGCGTTTCTTAAATTCCGTTAGAATGTGGTCGCTCGGACGGAGTTAGAAAAATTTTATTATGGGGTTTTACGTGCCAAAACCACGTTCTTATTGTGAGACACGCCGTAGTGTAGGCCTCCGGAAATTTCGATCACCTGGGGTCCTTTAATGTGCACGCAAGTATAAATACACGGGTGTTTTTGCATTTCGCCCCCATCGGAACGCGGCCGCCGTGGCCGGGATTCGATCGCGCGACCTCGTGCTCAGCAGCCCGACACCATAGCCACTGAACAACCACGGCGGGCCTCGGACGCAGTTATTGGCGACAATTCTCTCTTGGCTAACTCGGCTTGCTGTAAACACCTATCCTCCTCCTCCAACACGCATCCCTTGCTCTGCGTGAAGTAACCATCCAAATTATCAGTGGCCGAGGCTTATGTCCAGCATCGAAAATCTGCGGGCATACCATCATCACGCATGCGTAATAATTCGAGAAAACGGGCTTCATTAAATACATGCGTGCACTAATACACACACCACAGGCGGATCACGGTATGCGGTTCCTGTATATATATATATATATATATATATATATATATATATATATATATATATATATATATATAGTGAGTGATTTTAAATTGTGGCGCTTCAACCTTTATCACTGAATGTTGGCTACCGGAATTTTTTTTCTTGCTGAGTTTTGGTGTTGAGTATTGTTGCATCTGGGTCGCAAGCCCCAAGGGTAGCGTCTGCCTGGCGGCCTGGGGCACAGCTGGAAGCATCCGAAGGTCCTGGCAAAGGATGAGTCTACTGCTAACAGAACAACTTGTCTTTCTAGCATCGCAAAAGAGCGGCCGGTCAGGTCGACCGAAGTGGAGATACGGGAGACCACGTTACTCGACGGAAGAAATCGAAGCCTCTCTCTTGGCGTCCGGGGGCAGCTGCTTTTATACTCTCGGAGTCGAGGGCAAGAAGGAACCGCTCGGGATGAGGCGCACGTGACGGCGGCGCCCGGACACGTTATGACAAGAAGTGACGTATCCGCCGGGCCGGCGCCCGTCAGACCTCCTCGCTTCACCGTTGGGGAGCTCCTCTCTCCGGCTGCCGCGCTTTGACAAGCGTGGGCACCAACACGCACGCCCACACACACACACACGCACACACGAAGACACGTGGCATTGAAACATGCCTGGACGCGCTTGGCAGAAGGCGTTGCGGTAGCGCTGAACTGGCCAAAATGTCCGCCGCTTTGAACGAAGCCCCGGCGTCCGTTGCATCCGCGCCGGCTATACCGCACGTCGGAGGCGAAACGTAACAGTATGAACTTTCCGGCCAAATGCCTTCGGCCAACGCTGACTGACAGGCAGCAAGCGTCATTTGTTCGCTTAAAGCGGGTACACGGGAAGAAAAACAGTAAGTTTGGCACGCGACCCGCTTTGCTTTGAATGCACGTATACATAGGAGACAGACCGATGGAAAATATCCGGCTGCAATGGTGTCAGCCACGGGATGTAAAGGAAATGAAATATGCACCCATGGTTCACATATGATGAGAGCTGTCTGCCTATCAAACTGTAGCTTGCAAATGATGCCATAAGTGGTTTGCGGTGAAGTCCAGTTTCAGTTTTCTGCTTGGTGGTTGCGTCCTGTTGCTGAGAAAGCTCTAGAAGAAAAAGAAGAAAATGAACATTACAGAAAGAATGGTCCGTCAGTTTTGGTTGTGGTGGCCTCAGGTGGAGGCTCGAGGTCCTTGGACTCGGTTGGCATCTGCGGCTTGCCGGACCGCCCAGGGCTGCTCTTCCAGCTCGCAAATTTTGAGAGCCGCCTACACAGCTCTAGCAAAATACATGTTTTTAAATTCCGTTGAATATGTTATTATCGATCTGTATTGCGCATTTAGGTGGAAAATAAGAAGTTTCTTGAGTATCTATATGCGTTGTCATTTAATGGTTCATTTTCTCAAGCGCCACTGCACCTTGATGAAGGACAGCGAAGTGATGGGCTGCTGAATATGTTTTGATGACTGAAAGTTCTGTAATGCACCCGCAACACGGTACACCAGGGCACGATGGTATTATACAAGGATTTCCGCACTCTGTTTCCAATCTAAATGTGGGAAGCACAGCGCCGTAGCCAAAAAGCGTCCACGCCATGTATGCGAACAAAAAAAAACAGTTGTGCGAGATTTCCGTTTGAAAACCGGCGACCGTAGAAACCGCAACATAGAATCACAGTGCATTACCTCGCGCTAAAATAGCCGAGAATGAAGCATTGTTTCATTGAAGTCCGGCAAGTCAAGCTGCTTAATCTGCAGCTTTTTACCTTGCTTTGTGCCTGACAATGCACAAGCTACGTTTCGAAGAAAAAGAAGTAAACATTTCCATCTTTCCGGATTTCCTTCTTCAGCCTCTGTCATTGAACTATTGTCTGAAAAAAAGGCATTCTTATTTCCACAAAATGCGCCACGATATTAAATAATATTTTCAGGGAGCCGTACAAAAATAATCTCTTGACCAGCGTAACACTCCACCTCACCTGTAAGCAGACCGTACACGTAGTTACCCGAGACTTTAACATCTAAGAGACGAGGAGCAGCGGTGGCGGTGGACCCTTAAAACGCCTCCTTACGTCCTGCAGTGCCTCATTTACTATGGCACTCTACTGCCAAGCACAACGTCAAGGCGAAGGAGGAATGCAAGATCTCTTGTGTGTTGCCATTTTGGAGCACGTTAAACAACTCAGTGTGGTCAAAGTTGACCGGGAGCCCTAGAGTATGTCGTCACTTCATATAGTCCCGTTTTGTTATTGGAAGTTCATCTCCAATCATGCAGTATTGAAAAATAACGACCGCGCAGCCTCCTTACAAAAATAATCCACACATAAAACGACGCCCTCATTAATTGCCTATTGAATGCAAGACTCGAGCCTTCTTCAATACAAAAGCTGGCGCTACGAGAAAATATGGCCGTGGTGAGCGATAAGCGCTTCACTCTTGCAGCTCACGATTTGATTATTCTAATCGTGCATGTATTGCGCATATTATTCACAGTGAAGAGGCTACAGCAAATGAGTGAATACATATAGAGATAACGAAGACGCTACTTCATTCTAAGACTGCCTTGTAGAATATTTATTTACAAAACGAAAACAGAAAACAAAATGAAGGCGCTGCCGACAATTGCCTGCGACTGCCTCCTCGCATGGCGTAATTGTCGCAGTTATTGGGCTCAACAAACAAATGTCTCAAAAAGAAAACACACACACACCAGGTTGATCCTTTATTGTAAGCAAAGCTCTTCTATATATCCACCACAATGAAGTCCCTTTTGATGTAGCCACAGAAGACTTCTTATCACCAATTACTCCAGATAAGAGTCGTGGCCTAGGCGAATTCTGTTCTATTGTCCTTTTTGCCATCTGTGCAGGCGCTGGGAATTCCGTCGAGAAGTTGTTTACACTAGGATGGACTGCCTGAGACATCTTATCTGACGCTGACACATCCGATATCCTGTATATAAGGCGGCAAAAAAGTCCTCGCGGCGTTCAAAACACAATTTCCTGCGTGGTACGGTCGCAGACAGCTTGAAAAACCGGCTCTGTGAGACAAGGATCGCAATGCCTGCGCCGTCCGCTGAGAAAACCGACTCTCAGTCAGTTTTGGATGTGGAAGGCTACAACTGCTTCGAACGCCACACGATAAAGGAAGACATCGAAGCCCTGAACAGAATACGGTTCCACGTAAAGCCACGCGACGGCCATCGACACTTGGACATCGGGTGCGGGCCGGGGACCTTCACGACAGACTACCTCGTTCCCGTGTCTTCGCCGTGCAAAAAAATTCTGGCCATTGACAAATCGCCTTCGATGATCGACTTCGCGAAGAGAAACTCCGCGCACGAGAGCGTAGAGTACCGTGTGTTCGACTTCGGCGGCACTGACGTCGCGGAGCTGCTGAACGCGTACGGCCACTTTGATCGCATCTATTCGCTCCTGTGCTTCCATTACGTCAAAGATCAGCCTAAAGCCTTCAGGGATATTGCGCGGCTGCTAAAACCGAAATCCGGAGAGTGCCTCGTGAAGTCCGGACTCGCCTGCGAGCCAGTGGATGCTTGGCTCCAAACGCACCTGATGGAACGCTGGAGAGATGCGACTCCCGTGAGTATCAGGCGACTTCGTATACGTGCACCATTTCAGAATCACTGTACTCACGCATGCGCAGTATTTGCAAATTAAAATGGTCTTTATGCTATGGTGCGTATTGCATTTTAGCTCAAAGGAAAGCGGGCTCGTTCCCGCGCAAATATGCCTGATTTTTATGCGGAACTAACAAAAATTTGTAGGGTTGTTGAATTTGAGTACATTGTGCGCTCGAACGCTCATCGAGCCGACGTACGCCCATCTTAGTATTGAAGACTCCGTCCATACTGAGAGAGAGAGAGAGAGAGAGAGAATGGAGCAAGTAAAGGCATGAGGGTTAACCAGACGGGCATCCCGTTTCCTACCCTGCACGAGGGAAAGGGGATGAGGATTAAACAAAACAAAAGGGGAAGGCGAACGAGAGATTGTTCACTCGCAGACTAGTAGACACAAGAGTGTCTATAAGCGCCTTTTCAGGTGCGTTTGAATATGTCAGCAAGCCTAGCGTTCTGGGTTGATGATGGATGAGGCTAAGCATACAGGATATTTGCCTCTGTAAGGGAATTCAACAATACTATTGGGCCTTGAAATCAGTGTCGACAAAATCAAAGTACTCATTGCTGAAACTAGCCGAAACATCTCGTTATATGCATGTAGTTCTTACCTTAAATACGGTGCGCCCTCCTCGTAGTAAGAGACACAACTCAAGGCCGTCCAGCAGGTCTCGGCAGCTCTAGAGAGGCAGCGACCGCGCGAAACCGAGGAGAAGGGGGCAGCACCCCCAGGAAGGGGGCGGCGGCCCTCTCGGACCCGCGGAAGTAGCGAGGAACCAAGACCTCGAGGAGCACAACGCACGAGACTGACGTAGTGGCCGCGTCGCGGTAAAAGCTTGTCCTCCCTGCGTGGAGGGAGCCTAACCGACTCTGCAGGCATTTTCAATGAAGTTGTTCTCTCTCTCTCTCTCTCTCTCGTAGTAAGAAAGCAATGCAGTAAGTAAGACCACATATTCAGACCACAGTTGTAAGATGTATGTTCTTGCTATTACCTGAACAGATAATAAGCTACAAGAATTTCTTTCTAAATCTGTTATGTGACATAAGAATGATGCTGCAAGTAGCTACAGTCGGATGCGGTAAAAGCAGGATCTGCTTTCCGACCGATACCTGGAGAAAAAAGAAGGTAGAACATATATTCAAGCTCAACTTTTTCTTGTTGTTTCTTTCGCACAGAAATGCGCTCAGGTAATGTTTGAACGTTCCCTTTATGTAGCCGTTAAGGTATTGTCAAGTAATTTCTCTAAAGGAGTAGTTTACGAAAGGAACGAACTACGTACATTGACATGGTGAAATGAATGGGTACAAATGTTCACCTTGCTACTGCGTTCTAGTTCAATGGGCGTTCAATGTACGTTACCAAGCAAACGTCGCGTGGCAAAGTGAGGTACTAATCATTCTAAGCGTTAAGGAGTTTGAAAAAAAAAAAAACGAGTAAGAGACGAAAACACGACGAGAACATGAGTACGCTGCTTGAACACCATGTGCCGTCGTTCGAATCCCGCATGGCGAAGACGGCCGACGCTCCACGGCTTTAGAAAAACTCGAGTCAACGCAACCTAGGGAAAGCGTGCACCTGTGCAACTGTGGTAGTTCGCATTCAGCCCACACCTATTGCTAACGGTTCGCTTTCTGAACTGCTGTCGGCAGCAAGGCGCATCATTCATGGCTGCATTGGTTGATGGCGAAGCTGAGCATTTCTGTCATTTCTCTAGTAGTAAAAATATGACATCCATGCTGCAAGAAGGGACGGGACGCACCGCTTGGATTACGGAAATCAGTTGCCTCCTTGGCTACCGACTATCAACCGCTTGTAACACATTACGCCACTCGTATACAGTCAGCCAAACCCAGCGAACCCTACACAAAATGGAACCAGCACCCTCCGAAGTTTGACGTCGCGCTTGACGGTAAGCGGTGTGCAACCCGTTGAAAAGCTTGCTTAGGAAACAAGATGATCCAAGGATCGGCTTCGCCGTCTCACGTGGTTTCTCGGCTCGGAGTGCGCGCGATAAACTTTAAGAGGTATTGTGAAGGGTAGCAAGAACCTGGATATATCGAACAGAAAAGAATGCTTCGGCTCCCGTACGAGGACCTTGTTCACAACTGAAAACGAAAAGATGTCCGCTCATACGTGTGAGCAAGGCCCCCGTGTGGGAGCCGAAGCGCCCTTTTCTTTTGCGTCTATACTTTGGTTGGCGTAGTCACCTCGGTTTTTCCTACCCTTCGCAATGTTTCATCCCTACCAGACGATTTGCCGTCAAACCTTCAACTCCTTTAAGGTATTGTACACACCGACCAGGGAGCTGCATTCGTATGAATAGTGAGAGTTTTGAGAAAGCGCAAAAAGAAGCGTCAGTCAGGAAAAATTAGTTGCCGAGACGGCCACAGCGACTATATAAAAGCGAAAAAAAAGAGCGTCTTTCTTGGGTGGTCACTACTATAAAATACCCACTGACACAGCACTCCCAGCGTGCTGATCCCAACAATGCTATCGCGCGTGTGTCCTTTAAATTAATGTTTGTGTGGCGCAGAGCCAACGACCGCCAAACGACCTTAGATAACACAAGGCATTTACGCTCTCAGCTACGACAAGTGCGTATAATAAGCGAACGAGCATGCACTTCTACCATGCGACTTCTGGGCAATGATAAGGGATACACTTTTATGATGATTAAACGACTGTTGGCTTATACGCCAACAGATGTGTGAAAGAAAATCAGTCATTGCAGTAAAAAGCTACGCGCTTCACTTAGCAGGGTGTTAAAAGATTCCATGTTATCAGAGCTATGCGGCTAGCACGTCTCGTCTATGCCTTGTGAAACATGTAAAAAACTGGCTTCTCGGGAGGGCTGCAAACGTCTGATATCAGTCAGTGCGATTTATCTATTCCCATTTGCGCGGAACTCCTTGCGCTCCGCCGGATTTACTGTCTCGATTTTATCACTCTCGAGTGCGTTCAAACATTTCAAAGAATTCTGACAATGCGTAACTGTTTTCCAGGACCCGAGATTAGTGTACTCAAATCAATTCAAGTTTTACTTCGACAAGAACATGTCTGCCGCCGAAACGGAAATGCGATCTGTGGTCGCCGAAGCCGGGTTGACTTGCCTTGAATGCTACGTTTACGAGACAGAATGGCCGTTTCCTGACGTCAAAAGTTGTGTCGGTAAGTGTCAAAGAGCGTTACGTATGAAACACTTGTCAAAGAATGATTGCTTTGTATACGTGATCGTTTTGGTGCTACTTATATTTTCTGCAGGTGCGAAAACTTACGTTCCACGATTTCGACACTCCCATATGCGTTGCATGTTGGAGGTATCGGCCAGAATAATGGACGTTTTTACTCAAACAGTGATTAAGATCACGTGATAGCTCATAACCAGAGACTGTGGCTGAAGCATGAGCAATGCTTTACGTCTTGCGGATTAAGGAAACTTACAGATGCCGCTAATAAGCGCAAAAGGCGCTAATTATGTGCCGTTAGCTTATGCTCCCTTTAATCAAACAGCTGTTTCAGCTTGTTGGTTCGTGTGCATGTCCTAACTCGTACACAGCACCAATGAACAACCGATAAAGCAAAGGAAAAATATGCGCCGGTGAACTGCGCCTACACGTCAAGGTGAAAACGTATCTGGGAACAGCGGGAGCGCTGTGTGCACCTGCCCCTGTTTTCCCCCATTGGGTGTTAGTTTAACCATGCGCACGATGAACCCATTTCCCCCCCCCCCCCCCCCCCGATTCCTGCCAAACGACAGGACATATACTGGCGTTGTCATTTAAACCACGTAGAGCTGTGGAGAAGCAAACCTTGACCATGTAGCGCGCATGGGGATGCGCATCGCTTGTCTCCTGTGCACTAAACGACACTCTTCTTTATTCAGAAAATACCGTCCGCGCTTTTCTCACACAACTTGTCAATATGCGCAGCAAATACAACTTGCCACCATACACGCCCCGTCATAAAATACAGAACTGCGTTCGTCGAGTTGGGTTCGACCACTGAGTCATCTCTTCTTCGTCTACTCTTTTATAATATTGTTTCCAGCTGCATCGAGCCACTATGCGAAGAGCAGTCCGCTGTATCGCTGGTGCTCAATGATCCTCGCTCACGAAATATTCTTTTGTTAAATGCGACCTTGCGTCCATACACAGGGCGTATTTGGTAAACTCGGCAAAAAGGTACAAGCAAGATCTTCAGGGGATCAAACATACAAGTGACGCAAGAGGAACATTTCAAACGTTATATTTTCCGGTCTTAGCCTTCGTGCGAAAATGTTAAAACACACTATTACCAGTCTTGGTCAATGAACTCTCAGGCAACAGAACAAAACTAGAGAACATGAGTAACGGAATGCTCGCCTGTTTTTCTTTTGCTCTTTTTTTTTTTGTTCTTTTGTAACACCAGAGTGACATTGTCACTCCCTATAATTTTGTTGCGTAGTGTTTCTTGGCACTTCACTCCTACTGTTTGTAGTAAAACACCGAACGCTCTAGCATAATACCGTTCTATCATATAAAACATGATCTATCATGATCTATCATATATCATATAAAAACGATTCCTACATAAAACATATGATGTCGGCTCACCGGTATCTCTAACATGAAGCAACGTTACACCTTTAAAATAAATAGCGCAATTTGTTTAAACAATTATTTGACTTACTTGATATTTTTCTTTGGTTGGGCCTTACTCTATGTGCCACCTGGGTGTGTTCCCGTTCTTGGTCGATCCTCCCAAATGGGTATGTGCCGCTGTGGCACTAGAGATACAGAATACTCAAATGTTGCCACATATGTGTCGCCCTTCTCTGTGCGTACACATGTCATTACCATGCCTCCCTCGAGAAGCATCACACATCGCAATCGTCCTCGTGATGATCGCTGCGCAGATGTCTCACAGTGTACTGATTTGGTGCTTGAATTGCGGCATTGCTTGCGAGCGGTGTGTTGTACGAACATAAAAATTTCATGGATATTATGTTGTATCCTTTGAGGTGGCTAAACGTAAACATCGCATAAGGACACGCTTTGGCTAGGACGAAAGTATACACAATATTAGGTGTCACCGTTAGTTGCATAGCATTTATTTAATTGCATTGTTAACGCTTCGCTTCGCATACATGCCAACATGTGCGGTGGATCTACACAAGTTTTTTTTTAGCCCTTGCCTACCCCATTGCTTTGTAATCGACAGAATACAGTTTCCCTTGATTTTATTGGTAAGCTATCGACTCAACCCCGCGCAGACCTCAAAGGTATATTATCGCAAAATGCGCTTAATTCTTGTTTTGTTTTGTTTTCTGCGACGAATATAGGCCGACAGAACGCACGTCTTTAGTAAATTTTGAAGCGTTTTCACTAACATAAAGGCAGCGCGCAACGTACCATTTCAAAACGCTTAATCATTTTGTTTGAATATACTTGATTAAGAGGGAAATAATTATCTCACCTATTACATTTATTCTAAAGCTCAAAGAATCTTTAACTAGCAGAGACGCTTATACCCCTGACACACGGGCACTCTAAAGTCCTTTAGGTAAGGGGACATCTACCGGAAAGGCGTTCAAGTGCAGTGACACACGACAAAGGAGTATCTCCTTTACGGCAAAGTTCGTTTTCGGGAAAGGAGATCGCGCAACTACTTTTCGAGCGGAAAAGGAGTTACTCTCGCACACAGCGTGCACAACTCATCAATAGAAGGAAACCTGCCACACAACTACGGTGCCCATAGGTATTTTTTTTACCTTGCGAAAATGTTTTAATTGTCACCGGTAATACAATTTGTCGAATAGCGAAGATTTCCTCTAGCTATACTCTCAAACGCTCGCATAACGTCGCTAGTGCCGCCATGTTGAATTCCGGCAGTGTCGTCGTCGTTTGCTGCGCGCATGTGGTGTGCTCACGTTGCGAGATGGAGACTGCACAATCAGCGCCCGCAGGAAATACCCAGAAGAAACCACAGTTGCTGGAATAACATATTGAATAAAACGCGTTACGCCTGCGCGCACAAAGGAAGGGACGCAAAGACGTGAGAAAGGACGACAGAAACGTGGGCATCACCAGAATAAACAGCACGCACAGCAAAACACTGGCTGCACATAGTTGCTAGACCAAGTTAAATGGCTGCTAACAACGCAAAAACGCGAATAAAATAAACGACTATAGGCATTATTAGCCATCAACAATGAAAAAAATATATTTTTAGGTTCTACAGTAGCTAAGTGTAATTAAATACGCAGCTTTTTAAGAATGTTTTCTCTCTTGTGGCTTTAACAGTCAGCGCTGTTTTTCTTGCGGCGTTCATCTGAGGAACTACCTATCTGTTGTCCTTGTCTAGCTTGCGCTATAACAAAATAAGATATACCTAAAAAGTTCAGTGCGGTGCCGTGTGTCATCGGCGCAACTCCTTTCTGCAAAGGGTCCTTCAGAGTAGCAAAAGGGGTTTACTGGAAAGGACTTTAATTTTGCCCGTGTGTCAGGGGTATTACAGTGCCTTCCGTGACGAGGTGTATTCGTGGTTTGCTGTGCACTGTGACTGAGTGAATAAACATTATTTCGGAGACCAAGCTTTTGATGCCCAAAGGTGGGTGCCCACCCTATTCCAGGTAGCCATGGCCCTGTGCTAATAGCGTGGATCTGTTCACCAGCCGAAGTTGGTCCTCAGGTTTTGGGCTTGTCAGCAGTGCCTCCCCCTGGTCTTCTGTTGTTGCTTGGATAGGCGTTTTCCGCGGATTATTTTCCATTCCTAGACCACGTGGTAAAGGGTGTTTGGTGTATTGCAGAATTAGCAGCGTCTTGTAAATGTTGAGGGGTACATTTCGTGTAGTAGAGTGCCGTGATGGTAATTGTCCATATTATGACGGCTTCTTCTCTGCTGAGCTGGATGTGTGGCGGCGGGTATTCCCTCCTGTTCTTCTTGTAATGTTCTAGAACGTTGTAGTATTTTATTTGTATCGTTTAGTCTTGCTCGGACGGTAGACGATGTCCTGGTGGCGTTGTCCGGCGTACATCTTCTCGGGTGGCTGCGCGAGCCGCTTGGTTTCCCCCCCGGCATTCGTGTCCCGGGGTCCGGACAATGTACTTTTCAGGGATGTCTTGGTTATTGATGATGTTGAGTGCATTCTTGTTCATTCTTCCTGTGCGAAAATGGCGAAAGACTGCCGGCGAGTCTGTGACGACGGTGACCGGCACGTCACATAGGCAGGTCCGTGTGGCCGTTGCTATGGCGAACTTTGGCTACCGCAATGTCCCTAGCAATTACTTATGGTGATAATTTTTTTTTGCAGATGCCTTTTTTGACGCGTTAGAATTATTCAAGAGCGTTCCATCCTCGGATATCGCCGACTTTAAGAAGGACTGGACGCGCATCCTTGATAACCGCTCAGGTCAAGGGCCAGGAGCGTTCGCCATGAAGACAACGTGGTACTGCGTTCATGCGCAATCGCCGTCTACGTGAATGAACTGTTCATGGAGCACAACAACAGCTGAAAAATTGCATTTTATAAAGCATGTTTACTCGCATTTCTATTGTTTTGTTCTTGCTCCCTCATTATGCACCACAAGGATGCATTAGAGAGCCAAGAAACGTATAGGGATCGCTGGTAGATATATAATAAGATGAGTAGCAGCTATAGCCTAAAATTAAGAGGAAGATGTAGCAGCGAGAATAGACCAGATACGTATATCTGTTCTCTGGTCTTTTTTCTATGCCATGTCTTTTTCTAGAAAGACAGAGACAGTAATTTTAATAGTATTAGGAGAGATTAGCTTATAACGACTCGCCTAGCGTGTGACGCAAGGTGAAATTGTGACGCCTGAAAGAATGTGAGCGAGATAAAAGCAAAACGAAACGCACAGGTACACATCAACATATACGCTATCAGTAATTCACTAACACAATAGCTCTGGTTTCATTTATTCCTACGTTTGAGTGTTTCATTGCATAACACAACGCAAGAGTTAAGCGTCAGCTGGTTTCGCTCCAACGATTCTGTATGATGAATTAGGAAGGAACAGCGCCAACTAAGGCGATCACGAGAGGGAGAACGACACAGGACATCGTCTTAGTTGGCGCTGTTCCTTCCTAATTCAAGTATGCACTACCTAGCCCAAATGAATGTTGTCCTGTATGATGAAGCACAACGTTGATTTTTCGTTTGCTTTGTTATGAAATAATTCTAAAGGAGGGGGCCGCGGGGCTGTTCGCATTGGAATTACCGTGCAAAGACCTTTCCCAAACCTGGTGTCTTGGAGAGGACGTTGAAAGCACCCCGGGTGAGAAGCAGAGCCACGGGTGTGGACAGTACACACGTCTCTCTGTTCGCAGACGTGACGTCACTGCGACTGACCCTCACATCTGCGGGACCTTCGAAGTGGGCGCTGCTTGGCAGAAAACGTTCATGAGACCTGTTCTCTCTGCTTGTACATCAACTGCCGCCGCCATAATTCCGACATATTTCTTATTTTTGAAGTGGCAGCATCTACTAACAGTGCTTAAAAAGTTTAACCGTCCCCGTTTTACAGGCACAACAACGTAGCGTTATTGCCGAGTGTATGGTTCCTTTAAGTCAGGATGTAGTGATCTTGTAACAGTGTGTCTCTTCCGTAGGACAAACGGACACAAAAATTTATTGCTCTTCGAAAGCGAACACTTTAACACAGACGATACACATTTTCACGGTGCCGAAATCATACTTCGCTTAAACGACTGGTCTTCGGACAAAAATTTGTATAGCATTGACGTGAAAGTACTCAATTGAGCCCCATTTACGCCGTGGCTTTAAGCAATGTAAAAGAACAACTTCGTCTACACCTATCAGCCATACCCATCACGGCGGATTAGCGGAGCCGTACCAAATGGCGGCGTGTAAATTGAGATGAAGGAGAAATATGCAGAAACATAAAGCGCGGCAAGAAGCCCCAGGTGGTCAAAATTAATCTCGAGCTTTCCTTACAGCGATGCCCATAAGGCGCTGTGCAGCTTAGGGATGTTAAACACCATAATTTAATTTTAATTAGTCATGTTCATGCGAATGTACAAAGCACAAGTGTACTTAAGTACATCATCCGTTGCGTGCTAACTTCGCTGTGTCTGCTGCCTCCCTTTGTTGCTCTCAACTTTTATGGGCATCATCACAGCACGAATCTCGTGCCGTAAAGGTAAGTATGAAAGCAAAGAAAAAAAAAGGAAAGTTCAGTGTTACTTAAGGCCCGTGAGATCTGCGTTAGAAAGCGATAATTTCAGCGGTTTGCCTTTTGGGCATTCCTCGTGGTGAAATGCATACCAGGCAGCTTCGGCAGTAGTGAAAACATGCAAGGGACTCATTTATAGTCGTACATTTCACTCGATAGATTATGCTCACACGAAGTCTTTCTTTTCTGCACACAGCGCAAATGGCACCGAGATGATGCGCTTACTAATCATCGTGTCTCATTCATTCTTACCTGTTCAAGAACTACATGTCCTGGAGTTCTATTGGTGCCTGATCACTAGGTCTGGCCTTAATACTAAGGTACTTTCCATGCAAATGAGGGGGGGAGGTACATTTACTACCAGAAATGTGAATAATGCCCACCCATTCAACATAAAGACCCGTAAACCCACAAAAGAGAATTGAAATGAGGTGTATCTCACAGGTACGCCTGTGAGATATACCTCTCTTTTGCTTGGCAAACAAGGAACCACATGAAATGGACTCCTGCATGAAAGAAGCGTAGGAAGAACACTGCCAAGAACAAGTAAACAAACGAAAGTGTAAAATGAAGATTTCTAGTAGCGCATATTTAATTAGCTGTGGAAGAATTGTAGAAAAATATATATTTGTGGAACAATTACAGTTATTTTGGATCCCTCGTTTACTGCTCTACCAAGTGGCAAAACCGACTTGCGTTATTTGGGTAGCTGCGTAATGATGCGTGGTCAGCAGTCCCGTACAACCACGTAGAGCGCAGGACGCTGCGGTTCTATACATACTGCGCCCGCCGCGGAAGGTTAGATAAACACCCACGTTAGCACAGCAGAGAAGTGGCTACATCAGGCGGCTCGACTGATAAACTGTGAGAAGCGTCATCCAAAACATGCGGAATTATTCTCCACTTCCGGCGGCGTTTCCTCTTCTTCCTGTTTAAAAAAAGAAAAGATGTTCATCGATGAATATTTTCACAAACAACGGTCAAGTTTGTTAATTTTCGCTTTTCCTTCCTGTTTGGCTGTTGCCTTGGCTCTCTGCAGATCGCTTAATTTTTCAACTCCTTGAGACTCTTGTTTCCAGTTGTCAATTTTGCACGCAGAGTGCTGTACAATTAGAGGAAAGCTAGACGAGGTAACGCGTGACAGTCATATTGCTTATGGGTTTAACGGTTATTGCACGGTCTGATGAGGGACGCTGTTTCGCATTATTTTATTTTCCACCTTATCTAAACCATATCATGGGTATATGGTTCCGAGGATATTCCAGCGCCGCGGCGAGCCGTCACTCGATGAAGTAATGTAGCAAAAGGAAAAGCTAAACGCACTGGCGTTTTCTCCGGCCGCAACTCGTTCCACGAGCATACAGACCAGCTGACTACGAACCGAATCCCTTTCCTGGTCCCTGGATGAGTCTAAACAAAGAATATTGCACTAACGAAGCAAGAGCGATGCGCGTTATCGTTGAAGAGATGGTGACAACTGAACTCATCTCGAGTTAATCACGCGGGAACCGAATCGACGAGAAAACTGGCCTTCACATCCCAGGAGATGCCGATAAGTACCGCCATCCAAAAGGAGTGAAAGAAATGACAACCATTCCACTCTGTGAAGACAAAATGACAGGGAAAACTGACTACAGTCAAAGCTCTCAAGCGAAAAGCAAAGTGCTTCACCTCCGCCGGGGGTCGGCCCGAGGATGCGACACCAGGCCGACCCGCGGCAAAAGTGAAGCAGGCGGTAAGCACTCCCCATACGTGGGCCGATACCGAAGATAGTGCAATACCGGGCACACCCGCGGCGGAGGTGAAGCAGGCGTTAAGCACTCGCCATACGTGGGCCCATCCCGAAGATCCCGAAGGACGCGTTACAGGTTCCCGAGCCCACACGTGTATGTGGCATTGAGCTTGGACCCTTTCTGCACTATCACCAGGAGCGGCCCACATGATGATTTTTGTCTGTTGACGGACGCCGAAAAAACTACGGTAGGTTAGTCATACACAGCTTGCGCTGTAAAAGGCAGCAAAATGTTGACCGCCGAATAGATTAATTTGTCGGCGCTTTAGGAATGTGTGTGAGGAGTGGTGGCATGGGCGGGGACGGAGGGTATGCCGCTTAATTTCGAGGGGGGTGGGACCCGGCCCCCTCCCCTGGGTAAGTGCCTGACACACAGGTTTTCGCACATTGATTCCCACAGTACGAAGGATCTACATAATTTTAATTAGAATTCTTTTGGGATTAGTGCAACCTGCCATAATTTTTCTAAAGCGAAGCTTTCCTTACCCTTTCCTTCAACTTTTCCGCTATTGCTGCTACTGCTGCTGTTATCGCTTTCTTGCACGCCGGGGCTGGAGGTCGTTCACAACGTGTATATATGGCACATGGAACTGGAGGAACGTGCCGTGCAAGTCCCTACTTTCGCACCAGCAACCTCTGCTGAGAGAATGTGCTAAGAATCTCGTGGGGGGCTTATGACGCGCAATAAATGAACATCTTGTATGATTTACGGTTTAAAAGTGGCTCTAGTCCAAGAAACAATACCGGATGAAGGGGAATATGATAGGAATGTGCTATAAGAAACAGTTTTTTTTTTCTTCAGCTGCTGCTTGCCGACACTCCACCAAGACGTGGAGAAAGGCAGCCTCTCACAACACCTACCACAGAGGGGACGCACACCACCAGTCCGCAGGTAATGGACACCAGACTGGCAGGGATCAGGCATTTTGACTGTAGGAAATACAAAAGACGACCTCGTATCATTTTCTGAAAAACCTTACATACGCAGCTTGTGAACGCTATCGGTTGGTAGCTTCATACCGAGGACGGGTCTTTATCGTGCTTCAAAACGACCACACATTACCAAATAGGGAACGCGTACACCACCAGTGAGCAGGGTAATGGGTACCACAAGCATGTCCTATTCTCCGTCGACAGAACATTACATCAGCTTGTCGCGCTCTTCTTATCGAATGCCAATTTCGCAGGTGTGGATTGATTGCTATTTATTCGATGCTTTAGCGTCCTAGATGGATTGCCAACGTTTCTCAGCCTTTTAAGCAAGAAATGCTTCAAATCTGTGGGAGGGATAGCTACGGTAGAGTTACAGGCTCCCGTTTTTATGGACGTAGCAAGTTTCCCTGCAAGCATATTGCCCCCTATACCTCTGTTCCCTGGCACCGAAAGTCCTGCAATATGTTGGTTAGATGCATACACAGTACACAGGTCACTGAGTACTGTATTTTTATGTTTCCATAGAGACACTAAAGCTCTTACTACGCTTAGAGAATATATATATGTAACAATCTTTGTAGTTTTCATGTATTTATGTGTATTACAGCCTAGAATAATGCGTAAGCCTCTGCAGTAAAGATGTTCGTCTCTGCGTGCATAAAATTGCTTTCTCAAAAGGATGGCCCGACCACCGCGTAAGATGAGCCATTATGTGACTTTGATGTGTCAGCCTAAAATTCGACTGGAGTTCCAGAGAGTGCATACGGGTGTGCATATCTAGGGCCCTGCTTGATGACTTCCACAAGCGACTTGTCGCATTCTATCAGCTGCCACAGCTATGGTGATAACAACCGTGTTGGAGCCATCAGTAGATGTACATGAAGTGGCACATTCATTTCTTCGCTCGACTTCCTCACATGTAGTGAGAAAGGCTTTCTGATTCAACGTCAATGTTGAAATAATGTTGTATAACATTGGTGTTCAAGATTATAGTGCACTTTGCGGAAATATTTGAAGCTTGTATATGTTCTTTGCAGGTGGAGTGACCTCTGATGGAGTGCTACGTACAAAGTCTGCGTAGGACTTCTGCTCAAGGCATCTGTGGTCAGGCAAGCACTTAAATCGTGAACGGAATCCAAAATCTTCAATCCACTCGCACCGGTCGAGTGATACACAGCGCGGAGCCATAAAACAGAAGTGACGGTACGAGGCTCCTGCACAGGTTCATTAAGCAATCGCTGTCACTGCCTCATGTCGTGTGCGCATAAATGTTAATTGTCATTGCTTTTGAACATTTGGCTTTCAGATACTTAATATGTGGAATTTAAATTAAAAGTAAATTTAAAGTAAAGCATGACACCTAGAAATTTCTGCTGTTTGTTCAATGGTGAGCGCTGACCACGGAGCTGGATACTCTGCTCTGGGACAAGGTTACTCATACTTGTAAAGAGGGCGCATGAGCTTCTCCGGAGGACACAGGAGCCCGTTTCCTTGATTGTTACGCGAGGGCAGCGGATGCTGTTGCTGCCCCCTTTATCCGTCTGTGCGCACTGCACACAATTGTTTTCTGGGTATATTAATTGATTCTTGAAACAAACATCTCACAGCTTGCTCACTTAACCTGCCGCAGCATGCGCCTTCCCTGTGAGCGGGCGGGTTTGAATTCAGCAAGGTTTTCTGCAGCTGCGTATCGGCAGAGCATGCCACATGCTTTGTTTTTCTTTTTTCCAGCTTACCTGCAATCACCTTTCCACCAGGGAATTTTGTCTTCCACTTGAACAACCCTTCGTTTGAGAATTGAACGTTTCTGCTACGTCAATAATAAAAGCGGTAAAAGAAGTTATAGTGCATCATCTATAGTAATATCGCTATAAGATCTCGTGATAAGGAAGTTGATTCTTTAAAGTGATCCCAATTAGCGGAGGCTAGTTTGAACCTTGGAGCATGTGGAGGAAATTCGTGTTGCCGTATTAAGTTTAACATTACCCGAGAGTGGTCATCTCCAAAACAATTTCTCATTACACTGCATTCTAAATAAGGTAGAAGGACCGCAGAGCCAATTGCTAAATCTGTTGAAGAATATTAATCACAATAGACGCTGTATCAGTTGCTCTTTCTCAATAAAGAGGCACGCACCTGATGTTACAAGAAAGTTTTCAACTATTCGGTACCTCGTGTGGCACCGCGAGTGTCCTCAGAGGTTGTTATGGGCGTTAACGACACTGGAGATAATGAAAGGATCTGGGAGCTGGTGAATGGGCGGCTGTAAAATTTCGTTTTACTGAGTTGATATTTGAGCAGAATGTAAATGGAGCAAACGGCTATCAGCTGGTTAAACAAAACTGCTCGCACAAATAGAATCTTTAAGGGCGTCTGAAGGGCAAACTGCTGGCAAGCAACAGACTTATAGCTACAATTCAGGACAAGGCAGAAGCGTGGTCACGGTCTTTACGGAAAATTGCATACTGCGTGAGAAAGTTCGACCATGTAAGTTTTAAGTGTGTTTCTTGCACAAAGCACCTTCGCACGTCATGCTTCAGTACCAGTCCTCATCATCGTCGATCCGGTCCTCGTCCTCCACGTCCGACCGTCGTCGTGGTCGTTGTCGTGGTCGGTGGCGTCGGGGAAGCCTTCGCGAAAAACTTGCAAAGCAGAACTCTTCTGTTCAGAGTTCCGCGCTGAGTTCACCGTGGAGAGACTCACGTCGAACCAGAGCCGGTCACAGACGCAGCAGCTGTGCCCGAACTCTGTGCCGAAGAATGCGCGCTGGGAGCGGCCGTTCGCACCTTCCATGAATTTGCGGGCACGGCGTTGGAAGTTCACGGTGACGCGCAGGCCTGGAACCGGTTCCTGGCGGTGGTGGTGGTAAACATTTATTACTTGAGCCTTTTTACTTGAGCCTTGGCGGGCTTGACGCTGGAAGTTTTCGAGCAGCCGCAGGCCGGGATCGCTTTCTCGGCGACGTCGAGCGTTCAGGCGCTGACCCTGGCGTCCCATGGGCTGAAACTCGGGATCCTCCACTCGGCGTCACCTCTTCTCAGCCGCAGCATCCGCGCGGTGTTGCGGATCAGCTCGGCGGCGACGCATCGCTTCTCGCTTGGCAGTACGGCGCTCTTCCTAGTAAGCCGCTTCTTCTTCGGGTGTCCGGACTTCGGTCTTCCCATGGCAGCAGCATGTACGCACGGAGTGGAGGAGCCGAGAGGTGTGTTGCCGCGCCGGCTGTTCCGAGCTTTTACTTGCCTGTGAGGTCCCGGCTCCGCCCAACCAAAGCCACCTAGAAAAAATATATTCTTTTCTAGGTGGCTTTGGCCCAACGCGCGTGGGGTGCGAGGAGGTTACGTGGCTCGGTGCTCACGGAGATGGTTGCTATGCATCGCGAGGCGGCGCACTGCTGGGCTGAGTTTTCTGGTAACGCTCCACGGCGGAACTAAAAGCTTAAACAGATTCATTGTTAAAACAGGCCGGCCTCCTGCAGGCGCTGGAAATTCTGGTCTATACCAGCTAGTGGGGGACGCCGACTGCAGTAGTTATTTCTATCAGCACCCATTGTCGCCCTATATATGCTCAAAGCGCTTTGTGCCGTACCTGTAACTGTTAATCAATTTTCGGTTCAGGTTCGGTTCGCACTCAGGTACGTTACGAGAATACTGCTTCGGGTTCAGTTACGGTCAAAATTTCGGTGGAGGTACGTTTTCTGTTATCGTACGGGTTGAGTGCGACACCCTCTTTACCACATATCTTGCATCTTCAGAATCATGAAAAGCGTAGAGCTTCAGAACTAACTCAGTTTTCCGCACTTCAGTGTGTTTCATTAAGTTCACAGAGTGTAATTAACTTCGTGTGAGAATTCTCTACAGGAATGTCAAATAGCAGAACATCAACTCATTCATGTCTGGTATACGTGGAAGGAACTTATCTAGCCACTTGAAAAAGCTGCCTGATGTAGAACATTGGGGGAAAAGAGTCGCGGTTTCGCCAGAAAGGCGAAGCATCGATTGCGACAGCAAAATAGTGGACACGATCTAAGTGGATAATTACTAAGGATAGTAGATTTATCTACCGTATAAGGTTGTTAACATAGGCATACTAACTAAACTATCAAAGATTGTATAACGCGCGCACGAGGGAATATCACAAGCACATCTCACTCGATGACTGCGGAAACTCGCCGTCAGAGTGCTGGAGTTAGGAAGCTCGGCAGCAGCAGTGAGCGAATTGACCTTCCTGCTGCGCCTCACGTCAACGGGACCTAACCCCCGTATTCAGAAATGCAACTTAAGTTGAAGCCCATACTTGACTTGATCTAAGTGACGCCTATCGTGAACGCGTCGAAGGAAACGCAGTGAGCGTCTGTGGGCACGTTAACACCAGGCGTCATCTAAATAAAGTCAAGCATGGGCTTCGACATAAGTTGCATTTCTGAATAGGGGGGTAAGTCGTGGAAAGAGAGTGCGTGGTGCACTCTGTCCCCGTCGCAGATTGCGTTCAAGATGCAGCGGCCCGGGCGGGCGCGCGCAGCCGCCCAGGCCGCCCGGAGCAGAACGCGTCCCCCTCCCGTCGCTCGGGACCTTACATGCGACGTTAGACGGCGCGCTTCCTCCCCGCTTTCCTCGCTTGTATGCGCAAGATTAGGTTGAGATCGCCGGCTCACCCTCGCACGCTTTCACTTGCACATACAGTACACGGCGCGCGGCAACCATTGTATCGCCCTTGGACTTCACGCCGAAACTCACGGCGACGGCAGAAATGCGCTTGAGGTGTCCACGTAATTGCCATCGCAATAAAACAAAGTGAACCCTATATATGACGACATACTGGGACCGCAAGAAATCACCCCCGCCGTCTACCTTCACTGAAATGTACACCGCGTATTGAAACTAGCGCAGGTTCAACCAGAAGTACTCAAAATATATGTGACGTGTTAAATATCACTTTCTTCAACCTTTTTCCTTTTGATGCAATCCTTTGGCATGCATAACTGTGCATACAATGCCTGAGAAGGATATGAATCAACTGGTGAAATACCGAAGGCACTATACGGATCTATGATAAACGATTGCAACTTCCGATAGGTGCGCTATGTATTAGCGAACATGTTTTATTGTCGCAAAAGGAGAGTTTCGACGCGTCAAAAAAGGTTGGCACTTTTCGCGCGGCGTCAGTGGTGAGCTTGAACTGCAGTGAAAGGCTTCTGAAAACCCTCCCACGTGTTTCACAATCGAATTGCAATTTATATGACCCCACAAGGAGTTCTTCGAGCATAACAAGCGGCAAAAGGTCATAAAAAAGACTTTCTCATCTGTTAGTTCACTGCTGAGGTTACGGTGAAAACTATTCTCAAGGCGCTTCAGGAAGAGTGAGTGCGCGATCTCTAGGCCCACCACTGTAGATAGCAATGATGAACCAATGCACTTCTGTTTTTCAATGAGCGCCTCCGTGGACGCTACAGAAAGCCACGACCCGGTTTCTTTTACACTGCCGTTAGAATGGACAGGCTGCTTAGGCTCGTCAAATGCATGGAGAAGGAGAGTAGCGAACAGTGAGCCCAGACCTCCGAAGAGCATGCCTGGTGTACCGCGTGTCGAATACACAGGGCTCGCGAGCACCGCCATGACAAGTTCGGCAGAGGGTTCGAACGAGTCGTACGTAAAAGGGTAAGGGGTGAAGTTTGGGGCCATTGCAGACAAGTATCCTCGGTGCTCTCCCATCAGGAGGTCACTCAGACACTCACGCACTGCCAACCAGAGCCGCATAAAAGATGTCTCGCTTCGAGGACAGTGAATGTAGAGGGTTTCAACCTTTTGGGCGTCATCGAACAGATCAGCTG
This sequence comes from Dermacentor andersoni, assembly GCF_023375885.2. Lineage (NCBI taxonomy): Eukaryota > Metazoa > Arthropoda > Arachnida > Ixodida > Ixodidae > Dermacentor > Dermacentor andersoni. The sequence continues at coordinate 147,519,325 of NC_092819.1, read as the reverse complement.
GCCACAGGCGAACCACGGTAGATTCGAGCCGCTGTGCGAAAAACTGCCTGCTCTCGAGGTCGAGCCACGACAGCTGGTTGACGGCATCCACAGCGCCTTGCGTCACGGTCTGGAAGAGCGCGCTGACATGTTTCCTGCCCATCGTCGTGAGACGCGAACGAACGTAGAGAGCTGCCAGGATAGGGTTGTAGACAGCGTCGAGTTCTCTCGCGCACAGCAGAGTGATAACAGACGATGCTTGCTGCTTGTCCCTCAAGATGTCTTCGAGAAGCGTCCTGTCGAGCATCAATGAGTACATTTGGACGACCTGCCATGATATGTCCGCCAGCACGTTTTCGTCGCCACTGCCCGGGATGAACGCTCTGAGCGTATCTAAGAGGTCTGTGTTTGCGATCAGTACGTCGTCCAAAGGCGACAATGGCTCCAGAGGGAAGAGGTTCTCGCTGAGACTTTTCACCCAGTGACCTCCTGTCTCGTTCCATGTCTGTTCGCTGATGTTTGAAATGCGGAATATCGACGGCTTCACGTAACCAGTGAATATAAATCTAAAAAGCATGGCGACGCTGTTGCCTTGCGCTTCGGCGCTCGATTTGATGAGATCTGAGACGTCATGGTGTGGCTGTTGGCCCTTAACGAAGGAGTAGATGAGACGCCAGTACCTGCGGGTGAGTTAAGTGTCCCTGCATTAATTTCTTGGTGTGACCAAGACATAACTACAACAAAGGAGCCTAAATTGTACCAAATACTTCAGACACGAGTTATGCATCCAACTGCAGAAACTTTGGAACTCCTTTTCACATTACCATACACGGCAAAGTCAGAGGCTGCAGGTTTACTTCTCCCGACGAAACACGGCTTTAGACCGCGGTATACGGTAGATATTTATCGGTGGGAAAACTATAAAAATTATTTCAAGGGTCTTGCGTGCCATAACCGCGATCTAATTATGAGGCACGGCGCTGTGGAGGGGCTCCGGATGAATTTCGACCATCTCTGCGGGGTCCTTAATGTGCCCCCAATGAATGACACATGAGCATTATGGCATCTCGCCCTCACTACAATACGGTTGCCCCGGCCTGTACCGACCCTGCCACACCGCGCTCAGCTGTGCAACGCCGTACCGTTTCGGCGAATACAAGACAATGAAGTCACGTCATATAAACGAAAAGTTTATGAAGCTGTGCGTTCTTGCTCATACTGTCACGTGGTAGTGACGGTGAAGAAAGCAGCAAAACTGTGAATGGCGATACTAGCGTTTTATTGGGCGAGCCTGTGCCCTAACAAGCAAGTTACACTTAAAGCACAATTTCAGCGGTGAATACAGTCGGCGATCGTCGGAAATCTGATCAGCGGGTCAAGCGCGTCGGCTTTTATGCATCAGTCCTAAATGTTCCAGAAAAATCGCTGGGACCCGCGCGCCTTCCACAAAGTTCTACAGCATTCGCGTCGCGCATACATGCATTCAGATTACACAAGGTTCGGGGACAGACAGCGGTTGGAACCATCGATAACATTCCAGAAACTTCCGATACATGCAGGCGCGTCCGGCGCTGCGAGATAACATTTGTTAGGCGGTGAAACGTGATCGCCCGGTAAACAAGCACACGCGTCAATATTTAAGCATACATTGTGCACAAAGGCTCTTGAAATAAAGGTACAGCGCACTGGAAGCTGTTTTCTTTACGCATAATATATTTTACCCATTATCAATGTTCCTTTAGCAAAACTTAATTGAATAGAATATTAAGAACTACACTCTCGGAAAAACCCGCCGCGGTTGCTCAGTAGCTATGGTGTTGGGCTGCTGAGCACGAGGTCGCGGGATCGAATCGCGGCCACAGCGGCCGCATTTCAATGACGGCGAAATGCGAAAGCAGCCGTGTACTTAGATTTAGGTGCACGTTAAAGAACCTCAGGTGGTCGAAATTTCCGGAATACTCCAGTACGGCATGCCTCATTATCAGAAAGTGGGTTTGGCACGTAAAACCTCATAATTTAATTTTACACTGCGGAAATAACTTTCGGCGACGATTACGATACTCGCCGATAAAAATTTTGGGCACAGCTGTTTAGGTCCTTTCAATTCGCGATATCTTGTGGCAAAGATTTCGATTCTGAACGAAAGCGGCGGCGCTGAGCCTGTGCTCGGGAAGCTCGTTTAGCAGCAGCGGCAGGCGAAGCATTTCCGCCGGTTGCGTCCTTGTTGTTCAGGAAGAAAGGAAGCTTGAACACGGGAACGAGTGACTCGCGCGGCGCGCATTCTATAGCGGCGGCGGCGGCGCCGCAGGCGAAGTGCATGCGCAGTGGATCCGAAGCACACGCAGCGCTTTGTTTCCACTAGAGTGTACTAGACTACATAGTTTCCACGCTGACCGCACGCCTGGTCGCCACCGACCATGGAGGAAGGAAAACTAAGGAGAGGCCCCGTCCTCTCCGCGCGATGGGAGAAAAGTGTGGAGGAAATACCGTATAGGTTCTCTTTGTTGCAGTTTTTTTCTTTTCATTTTGCTGTAGCGGCCATGCTTTCGGGCCACAATGTCGGCTTTGTTATGGTTCTGTGCGCGCACACGTGTTGCTCCGTGGGCTTCGTACCGTGGCAAAGGCGCCGTGTGGGCAAGTTTGCGTTAGTCTCCGTGTTTTGTTGCGCTGTGTTATCTGGATCGTGCTCTCCCAGATGTTGCTGTGGCCAGGTAGGACAGGAGGAACTAAAGCTCGTGAAATGAACGCGCATTCAACGCTGCAAGCAATGTACCGCGCCACGGCAATGGCAACGGACGAAGGAATATCCGCGGGAAATTTTGCCCTTCTCGGCGGAATCATGATAACGCCCCATCGCAGGCCGAAACCGATGCGTTTCAGAATCTGTACAATGAACGCCTTGGAGGTCAGTGATTCCTGGTTTTGACAGCGCATGGTGCATTTGCCGCGCGTAGAACGTACGTTACGCAAGAATGCATAGTCCTTGTTTAAGAGCATTCGTGTTCAGTAACAACTTGCTTTTGTGCAGGCATTAAAACACATGTTGCTCAACTGTTGCTTGTTCCTCGCACTACTTGCGACAGCACGAAGTCTTTTAAGCAGAGCGCGTTCGAGGTTCATGCACACCTGCGCAGGTGTACCACAATACAAGCACTGATAGAGCGCTACGCAGAACATGTGCATTTTGCTGCCCTCGGCACCGTGCGCCTGCCAGCCGACGCTTCATCCTGGAAGATGGGATAGAAGCGGCTGCTTTGACTTAAGGAACGAATCCTCCCTACCGCAGGCGTATCTTATCTGTGCGCAAGAGAAGCGCAGGGAAGGTTAGCGGATGCGCTGCAAGAGTGAGCAAGGCTCCACAGAACGTACTGCGAGCACATAAAACGGTTGTTCCATGGTCCCACGTAGGACGGTTTTACGCGCGCACTGCTCTGCACCGTACGCCGGCGATCGCAACACTTTGGTTCTGTGAAGCTTCACTTACCGTGGGAAGAAGGCACATCAGGTCGCAGTCAATGAATCTAAACGCGGAGTCAGAAATGACATTCTGCCTCCTCGCCGACGCGCTGTCATAGTGATGCGCGACCACCCGAAATTTGTTCAATAAAGCACGACTATAACTCAAACCACAGCGAGAATATGTGTTTGTGCTCATATACAAATGGATCGCAAATGGGTCGATGTGTCGTACGTCTGCAGTGCACTGTTGCAGTGCAGTGAGAATGCGTACATTTCTTTCGTATCACCAGACGCCTTGCTCGCAAGACCGTCTGAGAGCCCCAGGAAGCCCAAGCAGAGAAAAGTAAGTAGAAGGCAGCGCTAAAGGTGACCTTTAAAAAAAAAATACGGAAGAACTGGGCAGCGGCCTGTACCTGTGGTTGATGAGAACAGCTCAGTTGGGTGGCCTTATAAAGCATGTTTAATTTCATAAAAGCCGGTAAAAGCAGCCGTTTCGACCTCACGGCCCAATTTGCGAAGTTCATTACGAACTTCTTTCAGCATAACTTCGGCAACGGTAATGCGATGAGACATTGCAACATCCTTTGGTTTAGGATTGCTGCGGAGCGCGCGCGTCTGAGCAGCCCGGTTGCGCGCAGCGCGGCGTGGTTTCGCGAGAAATGTAAACAAGAGAGAACTTGCCCGGTATGATTATGGCCCCTTAAACTTCGTAAAGTAGCGACACTCTCCTCCTCCGCCTTCACTCCTCCTCGTTTCTCATCTCTTTCACGCTCCCTCCTTGACCGTGGCGCCTCCTACACTGCTCGAGCGTAGCAACGGCGCCAACATGCGCTCCACGCCACTCCGTAAACGCTTCTCGAGCAAAAATGGTGCTGATGCACGGCGCGAGGGACGACGTGATGCTATTAGGCCAACAGCGACGCGGAGTCGGCCTCGGTCAGAGCGCGCGAGGATGAGGCGGCATTCTTCAAAGCGTGGCACTACTTTACGAAGTTTAAGGCGCTTTAGGTACGATGGCGGCATAACGCCACCTTCCGGCTTCACTTAGTGAGTGATGTCAGGCCCCTCCTCAGTTTTCCTTCCTCCATGCCGCCGACACTCCGCTTTCCTCTTCACCTGTTCGCCGTAACCTCCTCCGCATTCCGCCTCACGGTTCTGCTGCAGCCTCCCCTCCACTTTCCTCGTTGCCCCTCTTCGCTCTCGCAGATTTTTTTCATCCCCCACTGCGCACCGCGTTCGCTTTGATGTTTCGCTGTGCTCGTTCGCTCGGTTACAAGTGACGCCGATGCTCGCCGAGGGAACGGGCGCCTAGGAGCTGGGCTCTAAAAAGGTCCTTGGAGTCACTATCTAGTTGGCATAGCACTCACTACCTTGGTATATCTGCTGTTGGTAACGGCAAAGTAGCATTACTGCGTAAAATATAGTCACAGCTAGTACTCAGCTCCCAATTCGAAACACAGTTATCACCACAACGTACAACGTTGCTATGCTGCAACGCATTTATCGGACTTGCTGACATAATCCATGGTGGGTCTGATAAATGTGTTATAAACTGGAAACCTTATGTCCGGTGGTGATCACTGCGGTTAAAATTGGTAGTTCAGACCCATCAGTAATAACCGACATTGGCGAGTCGTGAACGGTGGATGATAAGGTATCGAATTGAGCGAAATGAATCCGTACATTACACTGGCCCAGGACTCGAAGAGCGCTTTATGATTTCTTTTTTCGACCACATTGCTTGCGTAGTGTGTAAGCATGGTAATGTACTCTCGAAAGTAAAAAACAGCTCGACATGTTCTCTTATCCAACCCGATTTTGAGATTCTGAACGAGATCTGCCTCAAAATGATAGAGTCGGCTCTAGCGCTAGAGTGGCCTCAATTGTGTTTTACCCGCGGCATAGCGTAACATTGAAGTGCTTTAACAGTGCTCAGCGATTCGAAGGCTTTGATTGAACCGCACGGCGGCCGGCGTTTCTAGTTCCCCGGGTGAGCGATGGGTGATCGCTGGCTGGCCAAACGCAGCGACAATGTGCTAACAAAGGCTCTCGCTTTCAACGTGTACAGCACTAAATTAGCTTGGTTTTCCCAACGCGCAAAAGTGCCGGCAGCCGTATAAGAAAATAAAAGTGTGTTACAGAGACACGTGGCACTTTTCAGTGCGAACAATGCGGCAAGCATTTCAATACCACATGAACGTCGGATACGAGATAAGTCAATTGCCATACAGTTGTACGTGCTACACTGTGTAACGTAACGGGCATTCCTAGGCCAATTTTGTTTCGTTTCGAAAAACCAACCAGGGTCAGCCACCAGCGTGCTCGCAGTAGTTGTGGAGCAGGAAGCAAAATGCGTGCGTGTGTGATCTTATAAAACAGTCTTTTATTCACGCTTTCCACATCAGCCAATGCAAGGTTGGTTATATGCTTCGGAGATGTCACGCACTACAGCAAGAACGCGGGTAAACTACAGAGTGCACTGCATAGAAGTACGTTGTTAGGCATGTTTCACACATTTCGGCCAGTAGAAATTTTATGAGGTAAGCGGCCTTCCACAAACACCTGTTAGATACCTTACGCTCGGAATTTGATCTCGGGGGTATGCCAACCTTATCAAAAATAAGGTTGCTTTGGAGAAAAAGTTAACAGAGCTATACTTTGTCAAAATCCCCTAGTGTGAATATATGGGACTCCCAAGAGTGGCGCAAAATGTCCTGTGTGTTCTAGGTGGTGCTGACACGAACGCGGCAATCTCACGGATGCGGTGTTCTACAGGCAGGAAGGTGTTGGGTTTCGTCAAACTACACCCTTCAGCGTCGAATTACGGAGCTTGCCATCTCACTTCCATACTCACATATGTGCTCTTGTTTGTAGATTCATACGAACGCAGAATTAGGAATCCTGAAGCTTATGCATTGTGCGAGCATCTTATGTCTCTGTCCGTGGTGTGACGTTGAGAGTGAACTTCTCTGGACATCATTGAACCGGCTAGACTGCAGATTATTTTCGAAAGTGAGATCCTTGGGCTATGGCCGTACGCGTCGATGGCACAGAAACCCCGAAAGCGTTATTGCACTACCTCAATCCGACAGGTCTTGGCGACAATCTATAGACTCGGTGCGCAACACTGCTGTCTCTCTCGCGTCTCCCTCTTATCGTCCCTGTATAGCCTTACGCCAGTGTAGGGTAGCAAACCGAACGTGCGTCCTGTTAACCTTGTTGCCTTTCCTCTTTTGTGTGTGTCTCTCTCTCTCTGAAACTGTACACCAGAGGCCTCATAATCATGCCAAACATTCAGCTGAGTGTATTCAAGGTATTGGATTAGGATCTGTGGATCTTCTGAAGGCAGACAGCGAAGATTTAGTTGACGCTATATGCCTTGCCTTAGATTGTGGCCTCTCGTAACGGTGCATTTCGTCGTCCTCCATCACACCATACCGTATCTTTGAATAATAATAATAATAATAATAATAATAAGCTAGGTTTACAGCTTGACGGGCTCTCGCCTCCCCGATACAAATACATGACTTTTAGAAAAGAAGGCAAACAGTACAAGCATATCAGCACACACAATAAGGAATATCATAATGCACGAACAAACGCCAACTTTTACACAAATGCACAAATCCATGAGAACAAAGTGCTGTGCATAATATCATGTCACACTTTCAAAAGAGCATCATCATCACGATTATTACTGTTATTAGTATAACTATTTTTATTACCTACATCCAGTTCGCGGCTTTCCATAATTACGCGTGCAGATTCACTGCCCATACATATACTAGTGTGACGCGTTTTGTTTGACCATGACATGTTGCCCCTTTGTCGCTTTAATTTGTGCGTTCCCTTGTAGTTTATGTCTTTGTACGTGCTATTAAAAATGGCGATGAGGTTTAGTTTATATTTCGAAGCATTAGTTATGCTCTAGAACATGCCAATTTGATTTTGCCGCAACTGTCAGGTCTTTGCAATACAAGTACTCGGAACGCTTCGGCAGACGTGGCAAAAAAATATACGCGCCTAAGAACTCGCAATAAAGGTTATTATTATTATTATTATTCCAACTTCACCTGCTCGCCCCACATATATCACTAAGCGCGGCTTGCGCACCGTGGGAAGCAAATCGAATCTCAAGGGAATTCAGAAATGCAGGCGTACTTCTTAAGTTGTACACATTCCTCTGCCGGCCATTGCTAGAAGAGATCGCTGTCGCCTGGAACAGTGCTTGCCAATCTAACAAAGATCGTGTGGACAGAGTTGAGAATAATTTTGTCTCCACACAGCGATATCGGTGATCGAGGCAGGTTGGCCGTGAACAACAGCCTCGCTCTGAGTCCATGTTCGGTCTGAAAACCTGGACTGCAGACGCATCAAGGCTGACTTGACCTCCTCATTCAAGCTTCTAAATGGTTTCATTGATTGTAAAGAAATATTAAATTATCTTACTATAACAATTACGCGCAACGTAACTATGATGTCTAGCACGTTAAAGAACCCCAGGAGGTTGAAATTTCCGGAGTCCTCCACTACAGCGTGCCTCATAATCAGAAAGTGGTTTTGGCACGTAAAACCCCATAATTTAACTTTGATGTCTAGACCTTCCCTCGTACTACTTCTGGTGTCTCAAGGAATCCCTCGGGCAGGATTCTCACAGACACTTGCCCGCTTTCGAAGCAGCACTCGACTCTGTTTCACAACTTTTTCGCAGACGTTACAATCAATGTTGTTTTCGAATCTTGTACTGGAGACCGTTATCGTAAAGAATGAGTACATTTTATTCATATTTATTGATGTATACCGGGTGTCCCATGTAACATGAGTTTAAAAGTTTCAAAATATGCAAATGCCACAGCTGGACAGGACCGAGGTAATGTGTGCCTTTGCTTCAAGATAGATACTATTTTGCATCTGGCCTAATCAAATAATTAGGCTCAATTAAGTAATCACCTTCGCTAATAATATAGTTAGTTGAAAAGCGTCAATGAGAAAATTGTAGAGCCACATGAAAAGCTCCCGATACAGCTTTCTGTTGCATTTGACATTTACCTTGCTTGGTATTACAAGGGATCTTAGAATACTGTTTCGTTGTGTATCTTCCTAGTGTATGCCTATTCTTGCCCGGAATAAGCCACAGTTGCCTCAATCGAACGATGCTAGTTCATGTGCCCAAAGAGAGAGCTAAAAAGTATTAAAGAGAGGAAGGTGGAGAAATTCATGTAACCCGGCAAATATTGCGCGATTGGCGTTTTACCGGCTGTGTACGCATATATTATACTCATTTTTAACGTGCGCCAGTACTAAGATGAGTAGGTTGTTTCTGGGCATGTTAATAAGATTGATTGGTTGATTTATTATTTGTAAAATCACTGTGCGATGCAAAGAAAACGATGGAAATGAAGTATTAGTGTACCTCGGATACTGGTCAGTCGCCATGACGTATTCGTGCATCGTGACGAACAGTCTCGCCTCGCTCTTACGACCCGGCAGTAACAGGAACCGACGGCCGCCGGGCACGAAAGGGTGCTTCAGAACACGGATGCGCAACCACAGCGACATCTGCCAGTGGAGCGCCAAGTTGACTATCACGCTCGAGGCACTAACGTTGTTCGGCGGTGGTTCGGGCCACGACAATCCGCGGTCCGAGAGAAACCGCCGGAACAGGTTCCAGTCTTCTACACTTGCTCCGCTGTTGTTGACGCAGGCTCGGTACATGTCCAATGGTTTCTCCGCCACGGGCATGTGGAAAACGCTTTCGTGCAGCAGTTCCTCCAAGTCGTTCAGCCACCGAATGCTGAGGTCGTCGAGCGCAATGCGGAGAACCGACGCGAACCGGGGGTCGGGTTCCCACGTGGAGCAGACGTAGTCGTGGAAGTCTTGGCACGGGTCGATGCTCCGGTTCAGGCCATGCGTGAGCAGCGACGCATGGCGGCGACACTCACTGGTGTCGCACCACCCCGACAGCGCCCCGAGCAGCTTGGCTTCGGGCAAGAAGAAGGACAGGATCGTGCATGCGAGCACCAGGGTAAGCGCGAGTACAGCTATGATGGCGAGTCTTCTTCGGTCGTCGTACCTCTGGCCATCGTGGACGGGACCGCTTGAGCCGAGATCTTGCGTGTCCTATAAAGGACAAGAAGAGTCCTTCGCGCACCCTCTTTGTGCGCGGAACTAGTACTGCTCAAAGAAGAAGCGCATTCTGGTAAAGTCCTCGCCGACTTTTCGTCAACGTTTTCAACAGGAATGGCGTCATCGATGGCGGCGAGTCGAATCAGTGTAAGAAAGCAATAAAACTGCCAAGAGCTACAACAACCACTCCATTACCGTGACGCAGCTAAGTGAAATTGTGTCAATTGAATTTTTTGATTATTTTGTCGTCCACGTTCTTTAGACTAATGTATCGCGCGCGATGCGATTTTTATTCACGTTTCATTAAGAGACAGGTTACTTCTTAGCTCAGAAAGTTAAATCTTGATCCTAACCTATTCTCATGGCTCGAGCATTTGCTTCTTAACCCTGCCCAGTTCGTTGTATCTAAGAATCACGTTCTTCCCCTACTCTGGTGAACTCTGAACTCTGGTGCCCCCAGGGATGAGTATTAGGCCATTTTATCTTTCTAATATTCAATACTGGTTTACTTAACCGTGTTTCTTCCAACGTTCTACCTTTTCCCGACTACTGCGTTAGTTTTGAAAAATTAGCGATGAATCGAACGTTACACTCTAAAAACATTTACACCCTTTGGGGTGTATCTCTGCCACACAACGATAATCGTCATCTGCCTTGCTCGCGTTTCCTTTCTTGAAAACGCCGCGCCCGCTACTTTCCTGTCCGTAATGCTATGTCATGCTGATAACGCACATGTCGTTCGTTACTGGGAAGTACTGGGCTCGCAGCGTTATTTAATTTTATATTAAAACTTTACTATTCTTCGCTTTTCTTTTTTACAAAAAAAACGTGAGAGATTGCAATGTTATTCCTATCAAATAAATAAAGATATGAGTGATAAATATCAATAGAAATCTATCCAAATATTGAATATAATTTCATCAAAATTAAAAATTGATTTTTAGTAACAGCCAATCATTCAATATATTTAGTATTGATTTCTTCACATCAAGAACCCCTTGTAAAGACTGGCATAGCGTTGAAAAATAGCAAATTTTTGGACGCTACGCTTATCATGCCATCGAGTATTTTTATGGTGGTTCTGTGCTTGATTTTTAAGGTGCTATTGTTTTATGTCAGTTCGCTTATTTAGGGTAAATTCAGGGTGTTCACCAGCGAGTAAAAGTGAATAAAGATATTCACCTTTTGTAATGCCTCGGCTATTAACTGTATTCGACTCTTCTTTACTTCTGCCAGCCTCACAAACTTATGCTAAAAATATTAGCGCATTCTTTAATGTTAAACCCGAAGAAATACTTAATCACTTTATATTCTCTGGCATAGGATTTATTTCAATAACATTGTTATTTTTCATATTTTATTCGCCGTAAAAATTTTCATAAATTCTACAACCATTTCAGATAAAGGCACGTGCTTAATGTTCAATCTTAAATCTTTCATGTTGTCAAAAAAACTCTTTATCCATTAAAATTATTCTTTTTGGTTTAATACAGTTAGCTTTCTCTGAACGTGTTGGATCTGTTCTATCCATGATTAAAAAACGTAATTGGAATTCTTCACCATCTTAACACACGTTTAAAATTTTGCGCAACTTACTTCCTGATTTTTTATGATGGATTTGATTAATTACATTTTTCCCTCATAATATTTCATTACTAAAAATGCCTATCGCTTTAACTATTTAACTTTTGATGGGTTTGGCTACTGGGAACCAAACCCATCAAACGTCTCAGCAAATCTTCCTTCTTTATCTGTGATCGCGGCGCAAGAGATCACGTGTTGGGCCACCACTCGATGCCATCACGGATCGCTCGTTTGCCAAGGGCTGGCTGCGTGACCTAATGCTCCCTCCTATATTTTAACGCGACAGCGTTAAGGAGCTCGTGTCGCAGAAAAGCCAGCGTCGGCGGCGTTGGCCGTGAGCGAAAAATCCCGGAAGGCAATTCATAAATAAAAACAACTTGCAAGATGGGCTGGGTGGGAATTTAACCAGGGTCTCAGGAGTGTGAGACGGAGACGCTACCACTCAGCCATGAGTTCGATGGTTCAAAGCGGGACGAAAGCGCCTCTAGTGAATGCAGTGTTGCTTTAGAAACGTGCCGTAGAAAGTTATACTGCGGTGTATATCGGTAATTATGAGCATGTAAATTACAGAAGTCGCAGTTAAATGAGTAGCGAAGTACGTTTCCGCTACATTTTTTCTGCGCTTGGCGCACACGCACAGCCATATTGCGGCAAACACAGAAGACCCCCTCCTCTCAATGTACGGCGCTGCCCCGACAGGTGGCGCGCGACTCGCCCGCTTCTCCCCTTCGTCTCGTCAAGAGCATGCCGGCTGAATGAGTGGGCGTTGCGAACAAGGTGCGATAACGCTATCGTGTTCCACTCTTGAAGGCGAAGCTTAAGCATCCTCCAATTTTTCCTTCCTCCATGATTGCGTTTCTGCCCGCGCCGCGCGAGGTATGCTGGGATGAGTAGCCAAAGCGGTTCGGCGCGGTGGGCGAAATATGGGAACGGAGCTATTCATGCGCCAGCAACGTTGGAACTCGCCTGACGGCGCCAGACACGCCGGTTGCGACGTATCGTTGGAATATAGACGCCAGTTGTTTGCCACCGTGACGTTGAGCAGCTCGACGTGTGCCCGCACACGCGTTACGTCGGAGTGCATCTACTGCTTTAAAACAAACCTCCCGGACGACGCGCGCTACTATGGCGCCATCTCGCAGGCATCATCGTTGCAATGCGTGGCTTGCGCAGCAATACGCTTGCCTGCTCTCCCCTTCGCCATACCCTTCTCCTCCGCTTTCCGCCTCATAATACCGTTGCACCCTCCTTCTCCACTTTCCTTCTTGCGCTCTCTCCGCTCACACCGTTCTTTTTTCTTTTTAATTCCTCGCTGCACTCCGCGTTTGCTCTTTCATCCGCTTCGCTCGTTCGCTCGGTCACGCCGGGAACGCCAACGATCGACGCAGAAACGGGCGCCTAAGAGCTGTGCTCTAAAAGAAAACTTGAATACATCGGCGATACATCTATTAGGTCATGATCATTTTTTCTTTGTTGTCATTAGGTCATTAGGCAGGCGATTGCAAGGATATTTCTCTCGTGTTTAAAGCCAAATAGTTTTTAGAGATGTTTGGCACGCGCATCAAGTGGCAGTTTTCTTTCCCCCTTCGTGACGGCTACCGGTTTAAGACCCCGTGACTGCACCGCCTTCAGGATCGGCCCACATTTCACAGTCCTGCCCTCGCAGCAGCTCACGCTACGTAGAAGGTGTGTGACATTCTAAAGCCTTCATGATCGGCCCAGGTGGAACAGGGTTTAACGGTTCGTCGTCAGAGTACAAATGCCGTCGTGGATTTCGCCTAGACCATGTGACATAGACATAGGTACGTACGATTGTATACCGCTCAGTAGTAGATGACATCGCAGCGTGCATTTCTGTCTCATTTGCAGATCCAGCATTATGCACGAGTAGAATCCAAAAAGTTGACGCGTCGTAAACTTGCGTCCAAACAGCCGCGTTGAAATATTGCCGTCGGCGTCATTTATAGGATGGTCGTCATCGTTGTCAGCATCTTTCTGCTGTCGTCACATTTGCGCTCGCCTGACAAAACACAACTGCTAACCTTACACAAACACGTCGGTCCATGCACTTGATAACGGTTTGCGGAAACCCAAACAATGCCGGATAATCAGTTTGCAGCAGAGTTTTTCGCATAACGTTGATTCCCACAGTGCTTGGCCTCAGCATTTTTTTTTTTCGCTTTTTGTGCCACTCACACAGCAATTTCCTGTTGTTCCTAGCCGCTCCGCCCTGTATAACTGATGGCCTTGAGGGTAAAATAAAGAACAAGAATGTGGCTGTCGCTGAGCGGGGCACAGTAAAATACGATTTTGGTTTCATGGCAACAGTAAGCGCTGCAATAAATAAAGAATTATCAGAGCTCAAATTAAAAGAGGCACTTGAGATGCTCTATAAACTTCACACAAATACGAAGCATACGAAGTGCTTGCTTTAGCTACAGCGTTTGTGGAATGTGCACTACTTGTTAATGGTTAAAAAAGTACTGGAGAGAACCGCAATTATCCAGAGTTACAATCAGACTACACCGGTTTCATTTGTCGCAGTAAGCAGACGCAAGTTGCTCGAGATTTTCCTTCGCACTCTTCATAATAATAATTATTATTATTATTATTATTATTATTATTATTATTATTATTATTATTATTAAGTTCGTTCACATCACACTTACATAATAGCCCCCATAAGCAACGCTCCTAGTGCGCGAGGCTGGGCAGTTGGCAGGTAGTACTAATACGTGTACGCAACCGATTAATAGAACACAAAAAATAAAAACAATATTGCAGCAAAAAAAGAAAATGGCCGCCGTGGTTCCTCAGTGGCTATGGTGTTGGGCTGCTGAGCACGAGGTCGCGGGATCGAATCCCGGCCACGGCGGCCGCATTTCGATGGGGGCGAAATGCGAAAACACCCGTGTACTTAGATTTAGGTGCACGTTAAAGAGCCCCAGGTGGTCGAAATTTCCGGAGTCCTCCACTACGGCGTGCCTCATAATCAGAAAGTGGTTTTGGCACGTAAAACCCCATAATTTAATTTTAATTTAAGAAAATGGGTTGGGTACTGGGATATGGGAAAGGCATGCATGTACTGTATCTATGAGGTAGATTAAAAAGAAAGACATTAGCATCGAAGATAACCTTGCAATCAGGTTCGCACAAAACAAGTTCCAATAGGTAAATAAATACAAAAAGGTGCATAGTATAAAGCCGTCTTCTGAATGTGCTCCGTCATTGTATACATGTTTACAAAATCCTGAAGGGAAATTTTAACAAATCTGGGCATTACTTATCACCCGTGACCTTAAAGATGATTTGATTTGCTTAAACGATCCTGTGCTCTCGTTATTATTCAAATTATATAAATTAGCCTTCACATAGAAAGCACGAGTCCTCTTGCCATAGTTAGCGTACATACGAGGTACAATATGAACTTAGATTAGAATAATGAGAAGCCGATGCGACAAGGTGCACCGCTATAGTGCAACGTAGATCTGTGATGCTCCTGCACAAAGGTAACAAGAGGCCGCGTGATAAATTATTTTTGCAGAAGCGATTAGTACGTATTTTTTTCTAGCTGCGTGCTGATACAGTTTATACAGAGTGTAGATAATGGCATGTGCGTAACAGGCGCCAGAATTGAGGAACTGGCTCAGAGGGTGAACGGTAGGAGTGCGAATTAGCTCAGCCACTACAGGACACATTCTAACAAAGTCAACTTTAGCGCACAGAACGAGAAAACATGCGCAGTCGTGAAAACTATGTTTGAGAGATGCGAAACAAGGTAAGAGATCACCTGAGCCGGCTGGCTAGTTGAAACAGATGGAGACGTGCTGAGGGGACGCGTTACCAGAGCAGAAGCATTCTCCCTCCCTCCTTTGTAGCTCTCGTGGCAGGCATCATCCGGGAAGCCCAGTGATTCGCGTAGGAGTTGCACAGCAGAAAGATCCCGGTCCCTGGCGATGCGTTCACTAGCCGGCCATCGCACACCGAGACGTTGCCGTGACGACGTTGGGTTCTCCAATTCTTGAGGATCCGCTGGCGTGCCCATTGCTTTGACGCTTGACACGTACAAGATGGCGTGTTATTTCTTCTTCTTCTTCTTCTCTCGCAGCGCGTGCTCGCTGGGAAAAGTCGAACTGTTCGCACTAATTACTCGTGAATGTGCCCAACAAAACTCGGGGCAACCTTTCTATCTTAGAAATCTTTCTATCTTTCTATCTGGTTTCTCTCGATTTCCAGCTAGTGCCAATAATGTTTTTCTTTTCTTTCTGCTCCAAAGTGCTCTAATAAAAAAAAATAATACAGGGACAACGTTACGCAAAAAATGCAGTTACTGCGCATGCAACAATTCATAAAATTATAATACATGAGAGCCAAGCCTGTATGGTTCTCTAGGAGATTCGCATACTTTCCATAGTTCCACTAATTTATGAAACACAGATCCATTTGCACTTTTTTCCGCTGTTAGCTTGGCACCACTCTTTGAATAAAACGCATCACCCATCATTTAAAGGAAAGTAGGATAATACTACCGATTATCACGTGAAAACATGTGACTTAACATTTAATACAGATTTCTGCCTTTGGCAAGCATGTGATGAAAAAAATTTCATTGAAACGTTTCCTGTCTATACCAGTGTTTGGTGAAATGCTGAAAATCCAGAGAAGTAGCCGGAATCTGAATCCGCAACTATTCGCGCTGTGTTTGCTGTTGAGAGAAGTAATTCAGAAAATGACGTTTCTAGAAAGGGAAAACATAAAAAAAAGAAAACGCTATTTTTCAGCAAGGAAACCTGCAATAAAGCTTTACGTTTCAGTCAGAAAATAAAGCTATGAGTTCGGACGTCAGACATTCATTTGACTCTGAACTCATTTACTAGTGAAGACCAGCACTGTAGTGAAGATCGCGGGGAATAGCAGCATTGTTGTGGTTTCTGTTGTTCCAGGCACGTAACGAAGGGGGGGCCCCGGGGGGGCGCGGCCCCCCCCGGAAATTAAGCGCCCCCCCCCCCCCCCCCCCCTATCAACCCACGCCACCACTCCTCATACACATTCCTAAAGCGCCGACAAATCAATCTACTTGGCGGTCAACATTTTGCCGCCTTTTACAAGCGAAAGCAATGTATGAATAACTTCTGTAGTTTTTTTGGGCATCCGTTAACAGAAAAAATCATCATGTGGACCGATCCTGGTGATAGTGAAGAAAGGGTCGAAGATCAATGGCACATACCCCTTTGGACTCCGGAACTTACAACGCGCCCTTCGGAGTCTTCGGGACGGGCCCACGTATGGGGAGCTCTTAACACCTGCTTCGCCTCCGCCGCGGGTGGGCCTGGTATTGCAATATCTTCGGAATGGCCTACGTATGGGGAGTTTTTATAGCTTGCTTCACCTCCGCCGGAGTCGGCCCGGTGTTGCACTATCTTCGGGATCGGCCCACGTATGCGGGATGCTTAACGCCCGCTTCACTTCCGCCGCGGGTCGGCCCAATATTGCATTATCTTCAGGCCGACCCGCAGCGGAGGTGAAACACTTTGCTTCTCGTTTGAGAGCTTTAAATGTCGTCAGCTTTCGCAGCCATGCCATCTTCACAGAGTGAAATGGTTGTCAATTTTTGCACTCCTTTCGGAAGGCGGTAGTTATCAGCATCTCCTGGGGTGTGGAGACCAGTTTTCTCATCGGCCCGCGCTACTAACTCAAGGTGAATTCAGTTGTCACCATCTGTTGTAGCAGGCAGGGCGTAGTTTACTGTTTTAATTATAATATTTTATTTATAATGTCCAACAAAATTTTTATCCGACCATCTATTCAACGATCACGCGCATCGCTGTTGCTTCGTTAGTTCAACCTTCCTTATTTAGACTGATCCAGGGGCCAGGAAATGGAATCGGTTCATAGTCAGCTGGTCTGTATGCTCGTGGAACGAGTTGTTGCCGGAGAAACTGTCAGTTGCGTTTAACTTTTCCTTTTGCTCATTATTTGCTCTAGTGACGGCTCGCCGCGACGCTGGCAGATTTTCAGAACCACATATCCGCGATATGGGTTAGATAAGGTGCAAAATTAGATATTGCGAAACAGCGTCCATCATCAGACCCTACAATAACCGTTAAACTCATAAGCAATATGACTGTGACCCGTTACCTCGTCTGGTTTTTCCCTACTTGTACAGCACTTTTCGTACAAAATTGGCAACTGGAAACTAGAGTCGCAAGCAGATGAGAAATCAAGCGATTTACTTAGGGAGAAAGCCACGGCAGCAGCCAAACAGAGAGGAAAAGCGAGAATTGTTCGTGAAAATATTTATAGATCAATATCTTTTTATTTAAACAGGAAGTAGAGAAAACGCCACCGCAAGTTGAGAATAATTCCGTGTGCACATCTCTGGTATATCACATGCCATAGTCGTGGTCCAAACCGCGTATGGCAGATCAATTACACTTCTACAGTTATGAATCGAGCCGCTTGACGTATCCACTTCCCTGCTGTGCTAATGGGGGTTTTGCTAATCTTCCGCGGTGGCCTCAGTACGTCTAGAACCCCATAGAACCGCGTCCTGCGCTCTACGCGGTTGTACGGCACTGGGGACCACGAATCGTTACGCAACTTCCCAAATAACAACACGAATTGGTTTTGGCACTTGGTAGAGCAGTAAACGAGGGATGCAAAAGAACTGTGATTGTTCCACAAATATACATTTCTCTATAATTCTTCCAGAGCTATTTCAAAAAACGCCACTAGAAATCTTTAGTTGGCACTTTCGCTTGTTAACTTGTTCTTGGCAAGGTTCTTCCTGGCAACTTTCATGCGCGAGTCCATTTGATGTGGTTCTCTGTTTGCCAAGTAAAGAATAGGTGTTTCTCACAGGTGTACCTGTGAGATACACGTTATTTCAATTCTCTTTTGCGGGTTTACGCGTCTTTATGGCGAATGGTGGGCATTATTCACATTTGTATTAGTAAAAGTACCCTCCCCCTCATTTGCATAGAAATGTTACCTGGGTTGGGCCCCCCCCGAAAAAAAATCCTGCGTACGTGCCTGTGTTGTTCCTTTGCACAAGTGGCACATACCCATCGTGGAAGATTGGCCGAGAATTGAGCGGCTTGTACAAAATGAGTGAAATAAATTTAGAGGGAAAAATAGTTTTCCCGGTACAAGATTTATTATTGCACGGCGTTCAAAGTGCAACGGTAACATACTAGAGCGAATAGAGAAAGGGATAAATAATCATCATAAATGTTGCATTTGGGAAGGCAATTCGTAGGTGCAAAGAATAAATTCTTTAATCGCACTGCAAATTTACCGAGGGCTGTACCCCAACGTGGGAGCTCCAAAAGTAAAGCAAGACGAAGACGTTCATGTTGAGCGCAACATTACGTATAAGGACATCAAGCAACGTTCTCCTTACTAAGAAAAATACCCGACAAGCAGGAAGAATGTAGTCAATTGTTTCTGTTCACCGCGCCATATACGCCAAGGAGATGCCCCCAAAAGAGCCCTCTGTATGCAGCAATTTAGTGCCTGGACGCGGCAGCGTAGCCTCGTTAATGTAAAATGTAATTGTGCGTGGGAAATAATTTGCAGCTCCAGGGGTATGGTAGATAGTGGTACTTAGAACGTGAGGCCAGGCTAAATTCGCTCATCACTGTTAATCTCCAAAACATAGCAGCAGGGATACACGCGGTCTGTAGAATGGCAAGAACGACAGGGCCACCCAGGGAATCTTTTGCCAATGAGTCGGCACACTGATTCAAATGCAAAGCTTGGCGTCCCTAGCATCCGTTCTAGCGCACCTGGACAATACACCATTGTCAGTTGTCAGGTTTTCACATGTCGCCGACAAAAGACATCGCAGCTGAGACGGGCTTGGACAAGCGGCTGTGACAGTGATGTCACATACCACGCAAGAGTGACAGACCGTAACTGACGATGTGTGTGCTGTGTGCTATGTGCTCTCTCTCTCTCTTTCCTCCCCATATTTCATCCCCCGCCATCCCGATCCCTTGTGTTGGGTAGCAAACCGGTTGAGCTAAACTGGTTAACCTGCCTGCCTTTCCTTCTCCACATTTTTCTTCCTTCCTTGGGCCCAGGCACCCAAATTAAATGAAGAAAATGCAAATGAGACAAAGACAGTACATATAGCGCTTGCAAATTTTTGAGTCTCTAAACGTTGTAAGAGACGAACGTCAAGACAGTGAGTCGGTGAATAGCTACTGGGCAAAGAGCGAGGTTCAATTCGCGCAGTGTTACAAGTACAGCTACAAGTTCTGTTAGATGTACAGGCGAAAAATCAGGACGTTGAGCTGAAAAGCGCCAATCTAGCGAGGAAAAAAATGCTACGCCTGCCTTTTCATTACTCTGCGAGGCATCTGCCGCTATTAAAGCGTTGGTCTGAAGATACCTCAAGTGATTATCAAAGCAAGTCATTGTGAATTTGTTAAGAAAGAAGTTTAGCATTCATATTTCTTTGTTTCGTTTGGTCACCTGCTTCTTCCTCAAACAATTGCGTTCACGCACCACAAGAAACGGCAAAATGCAAAGCCGTTATAGAGCGGGTTGCTAAGCGTAAGGGTGCGCTGTATAAAAACGTACAATCTAAGGTAAGAATTCATTAAATTTTTATTGTAACAATTGAAAGCTAATCATAATTGTGTCATAGTACCAAAATAATAATACGGATTAGGTGTGTTCTTACTTTTTGTTTTTTTATCATGTGTGCAGCTTCCTATTTGTGGCACAGGAATCCATCTATGTATACGGACAAGCTTTAGCACTCTCAGACTCCCTCGGTTTAATTAGGCTACATTTATGTAATAAAATGAATACCTTTCTAGAACCTTTTATATGCAGTTGTTTGGCCAAGGCTTACGCTACAACTTTTTTTTTTGTTCATGGTGGTTGTACATTTTAGTGCTCAGATATGTTTGATTCAGATAATTCTAGTGCATCGTATTTTGTTTTGCTTGTGCTGTGCAAAACAGTCATTTAATTTCATTATTTCCATCATTCAGTAGGCCAACGTCCAAGCACATAACTACCCGACGTCAGTTCCGCATGTCATTAAAGATTTCCTTAACATTTTACGCCTCCTTACACCTTTCTTTATATAAGGCTTTGCGTAAATAAGACATTTAGTCCGCAGATGATGAGGCAGTCACCGCAGCTGCTATTTTAGTATTTTGTAATTTAACAATTACTTTGTTTACTCTGTAACGGTCACTGTATTTAAATTACTTTTTTCAGCCACCAATTACATGTAGCCCGTCACATCATTGACGAGGCAAGCTGTGACAAGTTACGCAGCTTTGACAACAGCTTTTGAATTTGACAAAACACTGCAGTAGAATGTCGAAGAAAGTGCTACGCAGCAGGCTCGCGAATGCACACGCTCAAGGGGGCAAACTCAGAGAATCACTATTTGTTTCCTCATTTTATTGCTTCACCATATGTTAGACGACGAACTGAACAGCTGCTGGTATGTCTCGATAGCGAGGACTACTTAGGACTCGTTATGCCTATTTTTTAAGGCGACAAAAAACAACACACAACACACAAATGAGGACGACGGGACAGATCGGTATTAAAAATAGGTGCAATCAACCAATACCAACTTGCGCAGCAAGAAGTTCTCTTAAGCGACTTAGGATGTTAATACCAAGAAATCACCTACGCAGCTTTTCGATGGCCCAATCGGACGCATCTTCTCCACCTGTCAGCAACAGTGAGGCCTAGCGCTTCATAGGAGACCCAGAGGCTGAGCAACCACACTCTTGTGCGCGAGATCGGTATGCGTCACAACATCTTCCAACTTCCCAGTGCGAACATTGAGTGAACTGGCAAACCTTCCTATATTTCCCTGTCATTTCTAGGACAACGGGTCTCGTTTTCTTGCCTTCCTTCCAACGCTTCGCGTTATGGAGATGCCCACGTGCTGTTGTGCTAACTCTACCCCCACGAAGGAAAAACCGTACGACGGCTGTGGATTATTTGATTGGCCGTACATCACTTCACCAAGTTAACCTGTATTGGAATCTAGAGAAGCCGATTGGTATTACTGAAGGAATCTTGAGCGACTGAAGACTTTGACTGAAGAAAAGATCGAGTGGGCTCCTTAATAATAGTGTAGAAATATAGATGCTCTAAATCATCCTGTATATATATAAAATAGGCCCTTTGTACTTCCCTCTATCTCCCGACCTCCTCACCAGCACAGCACGTCTGGCATAAAGAGGCGAACGATGGCGGGGGCCAGCAATGCCTTCATGTGACGCCCTGGAATCATAGGCCAGCTATGTACTCCTTTTGGAGTGACGGCCAACTCCCCACCCGAGGTAACTAACAGTTTTAACAGTATTTTACTGCTGTAGCATATCTATGGACACTCAAGGCAAATTATCATCGTCGCCTTCCCCGTGGTGTTTGGTACAAAAAAGTGCGAGAAGACGGTATCGCGCCCTGCGCACCATATGCTTTAGACACGAAGAAAAGGAGGCGAAGTTGAGCCGAGAAGCCTAGTGGCTTGATGGGAACCAGCTTCAGGCGCGCCCTGTGTTGGAGGTAGCGTGTCGGAACAAAACAAAAACAGAAAAACGAAAAAGAAAAAATCGGCATTTTCCAGCGGTACGAAAACATAACCTACACGTCATATATTATTGTGTTTAGGAGTTATCCCGAAATATTTTTTTATCGGTTTTCGATTCAACATGAAAGTCGGCAATCCAAAGCACGACGTCAGGTAACGTCAGCATTAGGGCAGCATTATTTCAGCATTATTTCAGGCAGGGATAGTGCCGGTCGTGCGTTGCACTAATCTAAACCTGCCGCTCCGTGCACTAGCGGATCGGCATCGTAGGAACTCCCACGGCTTGCGGGCTCAAAACCTTGCAAAACGCTGTACCCGTTTTCTGCGGGTACAGCGCTTTGTTACCGAAGTTTGATCGTTCGTTTGTGTTTGCTTTATCGGAACAGCGGTCTCGCATTTCGGCGAGTACATGCTATGACGTGCTGCTTCTGAGATCATGCTGAATGCCTTGACTCTGAATTCTGAGATCAAGGCCGCGATCGGAGATATTTTGTTCGATACGCGTTCTGTTCGGTTGCTGCAACGTCACAAAGTTGCAGTATGCAAAATTTGCGACAGCGGGGCGGAGAGAGCAGCCAATCAGGAAGCGGTGACCTCCCCGGAAGTTTACTTCAGTCGTTTGTCGTCTGCTTGCAGACAGTACACTACAAAGCGAAATGTTTCTCGTCTTCCAAATGAATGAAATCTTAATCTAAAAAAATGTATTTTTTCTTCTCAAGCCCAAACACGTTTTCAAATAGTAGTAAGTGTGACTACTGCAATTTATAACTATTAGTTTCTTTGCGTCGTCTGTAGGTGGTGTCGCGCACAGCGAGAAGAAAAAAAGAAAAAGAAACGACGGGAAGAGTGGCGCACTTTTCAAGAGGCAGCGACAACATTCCAGTAGCTCGCTGGCACCGATGATGGGGTCGATTTCTCTGTACAACCATCGAATTATTTGTTTCGAGAAACAATAACGACGCCGGAATTCACTTTCTGCCATTTCTTCAAACGCGTTTCGCACCGCCACCCGCTCTCCTCCTTCTTCGAGAAATGCCCGCGCAACAACCTAAGTTCCCAACGGAAGCGCCATTTTCTCGAATTAAACTATGGATTGGATCCAAACGTGCCATGCCGCAGCCGCAGGTTGGATCCAATCCAACCTACCAGACACGCCATGCGAAGCCGTATGATCGCTCAAAACTTCCCAGCTCCCGTCGGGTTCGGCGCCTAGCAGACGAAATGCTCGGTGGGAGGATGATTGACAGGAGCATGTCATCATTTTGACGTCACCAAAAACGTGGCCGCGCCCCGCGGCTGGCGACGTCGGCGGGGAGTAGGCCAATCGCGCGCGCCGGTAACCGAACGAACGCGCCGAACAACCATCTCCGATCGCACCCCAAGTTGAGTGCCTTGACTCAAGGCATTCAGCGTGATCTCAGAATTCATAATTCAACCCGCCGTGTTTGCTTAGTCGCTATGGTGTTGGGCTGCTAAGCAAGAGGGTGCGGGATCGAATCTAGGCCACGGCGGCCGCATTTCGATGGGGGCGAAATGCGAAAACACCCTTGTACTTAGATTTAGGTGCACGTTAAAGAACCCCTGGTGGTCAAAATTTGCGGAGTCCCCCACTACGGCGTGCCACCACATAGAATAAGATCGTGGTTGCGGCACGTGAAATCCCATCCCATAAGTTAGAATCCGTAATTCAAATATTGAGAACAAGAAATAGTGTTTTCATGGTTACTCTGGTTCGAAAATTTTTTCATGCGAACAAAAGCGTTATGAACCGTTAGGGATCACTTGAGAAGGAAAGACAGATGGCTGGCGCCTTGATGCGCTTTGTTTCCGCGCGCTTACTCTTAAGGGGCGTAGGCTCAAGTATCTGAAACGCGTCGAAGTGAGAGGCAGCACGAAAGTTTCGCTGCCCAGGACCGGCGCTCTTCATGACCTCAGTGTTGTGACAGACTGCGTTCGTAGTCATTAACTAGGATTTTTGCATGTTTTCTTGTGCGCGAGTGACACCATGTTCCTCAATTTAATTACCAAGAGAATTCTTACTGCAATTTATTTATAGGCCCGATAAAACTATAAACCATACTTTGTGTGCTTGTCTAATTATTTGCAATCGCTCTCAACGCTGGGCCTCTAGAGGGAAACTGCGACATCTAAATAAGTGCGGGCTGATGTCATTGGGGAACAGCAGGCCATTTCCGTGTATCGTGCAATATCCATTTTGGTTTCAGTAAACTAACAGCTGCAAGGCATGGCCAGAAGGCTAACAATCGATGACGATACACTGGCAAATTTGCAATTGTATTTCTATTAGTGCACATTTTCTATCCGGTGTTTAGGGTAGTCTGTTTCCTACGTTACAGGAAATTCCGGTACATTATGCTGTCTGACAGTGTTTTATTTTTACTCGTGCGTTTTATGACCCACTGTTTCATGCGCAAACAAGTTCGAAGTCCAAGTCAGCGTTTCACCGGAATGCTCTTCCCATCATACCTCATGCAACGGCAATAATTATTACTTCAAGAGAGAGAGAGACGTTATAATGAAAAGACTTGGAGGTTAACCAGGTTGAGATCGGTAAGCTACCTTGCAATGGGGGAGGGTTTTCGAAAGGCCACTGAAAGACGAAGAGGAGGAGAGCAGTTCACAATTTGCACGGACACACAGACGCAGTGAAGCATTCATCCCTTAATTCATCGCAAGCAGTAATAGAAGGTGGTGCGTTATTGTCAGTCTGAGGTCTCACTTTTATTTTCCATAAGTTTTTCTTCAGATACGAACGCAATCATCCTAGGATTTATTACGGTGCAACAATGACAGATTTGTTGTGAGAGAACAATGACAAAAACACCCTCATTTACGCTCGGAAGCAATGTCCGTTCATCTTTCTTTTCTGCGTAGATAATGCTAAGGCAACTAAATGCAAACACGACATCCAAGTGCAGGAAAAAAAAGGCAGCAATGAAAAAAAGGCATCTGCTTCGTAAAGAGTATATACATAATATACACATGGCCTGATGGTGGAACTAACTTTCATTTGTAGTTTTAAAATTAATTATTAGAATAATAAATACGAAACCTTACAGATTCATGGCATACCCTAAAATATACGCCCGGAAGTTCCCGCAGTTGGCATATTACATCAGCGGTGGTCGGACATATTCCATTGGATCAAGTTCCAGCTAACGCGAGGCACAAGTCTACGAACGTAAAGGCGTAATGCGAGCAAACTTAGAAAAATGCGCATGCATTCAACTGTTGGGCGCGGTGTATCATAGTTAAGTTGCAGCGAATGTTTGGTCGGATTATTTGCGGATGTCACTGGCGGAACCGTTTGGCAACCTCCCAGGCTCTGTGAATACGAGATGTGCCGGCGGGACAGGAGTCGTCGGCCACGTAGGAAGTGACGTTGTAGATGAGCCAGCTGAGTGTACTGACGTTCTTCGCTGCCAATCTTTCGTGCACTGTCACCATCTGCATGCACAGAGAATTTGCATACTCATATATTATCCGGGAGCGACACGCCTTCCTCGTGTAGCTGCAAAGACAAGAAAGAGGAGCAATGCGGCTCGTTACACTGCAAACCGATCTACGCTATTTGTAGACGTTAAGGACGCATATTGTTCGATAGCACTCACCCTAGGATGTAAGAGTGCGAGTTATAAACAGTAGACATCGTTAAAAGCATAAATTGGTTTGCAGCGTAGAGGAGGTAGCGAGGATTTTTTTTTAAAACCTCATTACACTTTTTCTCATTATTTCAATACCCCTGTATTGCGAAATGTGAAGACAAAGAAAAGACGCGAATGGACCAATATATGATGTGAAATTGAACGAATACCAACTAGCCCGATTGAGCGTTCTCCGACTCGTTAGCGTTATATTTCTTGCTCATCCAATGCCCAAACATATTCGAAGAATAATAAAGCTAATGCGCTGCTTCTCGCCGCATAATTCATTTAGCCTTAAGAAAAGGTCCAGATACGTAAAGTAAGCTGTAGCTGTTGAAAAGTAATAGCTACACCTTACATGTTCACAAATGAAAACTTGCGTGTAAAAATTAATTGACGTCACAGGTACATTTATAATTTTGGACTGTGACATATTAGCGATCCTCAATTCCTTCATATTTCATTGTGAAGCATTTATTAGTTGTATTTCTCGTCCTGAATTTCAAGAAGTCTAATACATGTTTCACACGGGCACCCACGAACTCTTTTAGGATAAGGGAGCGCGAGACTTCCTAAAGGCGTTCGACCTCAAGGAAGTTGCGGTCCTGTCACATGGCCAATAACGAGTTTTAAAAAGTAGCCGCCAGGGGCGCATTCAGAGGTGTTTGGTTATCGTACAAGTACAAGAATGTAACCTCTAATTACGCTCGTAGCTATTATAATTAACGCTCCTTCCGTAAGAATATTATTCAATATGTTTGATGCGAAAGACACAGCTCATTAAGAAACCACTCGCTAAACATAGTAGTCCTGACAGCGACGCTAGCAACCCTCGGCTTATGCGTGTTTTCCTTTGCGGTGTGGCTAGCCACCATAGGGTGGCGAGTATATATGCTCTGCCTTCTGCTACGCGAACTGCTGCAGACTGCACTCAAAACGCAACATTTCGTGCACGGTGACCTCGTGACTTTATTTGTCTCCTTTTATTTTGTCCTTGGTGCCGATGGCAGTCACGGGTGACCACACCAGCCACCGCACGACTTGCACGACAAAGGTTACGCGTACATAAACCCCACGTGTGCGGGTCGAGTCAGGAATCGAGCTGACCGAGCCCGACGTGACCGCGTTTACATGAACTCACTTCGGACGATTCTGGACAACGGCGGCAGACAGCGTCGAGCCGAGACATTGACGCGTTCGAACTGGGTTTGTTGTTCCCGCCGCCGTCTGCAACGGCTCTATTTGACGGGTCTTATCGCTACGACGAGGTTGTACTGAACGGTGCACTGTCTTGTCCTTGTCCTAATGCTGTTCCCGTTGCCGGTGCATAAATCGCGACGTCCCAGCGTTCCCGCGCAAGCCACGGCGCTGGGGCGCCGGACCCGTCCGAGTTTACATGCACGCTGCAAACGGGTCGGGGGGTGGGTCAACCTATACTCCATGCAGTCGGTCCGATTCAGCTCGACTCGACGCTTGTTCAGTCCGAAGGGCTAGTGCTTACATGAACTCGAGAAGCATATTCCAGCCCGACAAGCCGACCCGACCCGATTCTGTAGCGTTCGTGTAAACGCCCTCAAAGACGAGAAAAACATTGCGCTAAGCGCCCGAAGTCGAGAGTATTGTTCAGCAGCAAGCAGAACTGTTGCTGAATTGTGCTTGAACTTTTATTGAATTCAGCAGAAACGTTCAATAAAATTTCAAGCAAAATTCAGCAACAGTTCTGCTTGCTGCTGCACAATACTCTCGACTTAGGTCGCTTGGCGCAATATAAACGTTCTAAACACACGAAACATTAATTTTAATGCAAACAATTATTAAATTGTCAGCATTAAAACAGCAAGTATGAGCACGAGAGTACACCCTTCAGCCGCCGAAGGAGATCGCCGATCTCTCTTGACCAAAAACTCCATTAACCTCTCTTAGCGTATTGAGGACCGTGGGACATCAAGTACATCTGCCGCGAGATAAAGACGACGGAGTTAAAAGGTGTTTGCGGGCGCCTGTGGGTTGTTAGATATGGGGGCGTTTCCTGAGGCTACTTCGAGTTCCCCAGACCACATCGAATCGCGCCACTGCTAAGTGAGGAGCGAAGAAACACGGATGCCATGTTCCTGAGAAAGCGAGGGGATAGCCCGGCGCTGCTGGAAGTGGGTCCCGAACCAAGACGGCTGTAATGCGCCGTGACAACCGGACGGCTGTGATGTACCGGGAAGGCCTGGCAGTGTCTCACCGGCCGCCTTTGAAGAGAGCATTGCACCACAGCAAGGCAAGACCGCGGGGAGCCGCCGGGTGTGACACCACCGCACGGGTGCCTACCATTGGCCGAAGGTGGCGTCATCTGAGCGGGCTCTCTCATTGGCCGAACATGACGCGCCTTCCAGAGATCGAAGGGCTTAAAAGACGCCGACCGAGAGCATTCTAGAAGATTCCAGAGCAGTCCCTGATTCATCTCTCTTGAACTTCTCGCGACGGGCCGCAGCGTCCGAGTTGCTGCCGGCCCGTAATGACTGTACGACTGTTCAAATAAATAATGAAATTTTATGACAGCAGAGAAAAGCAACAAGTGCTAAAGAACTGCAATAAACTGAAAGGACAATCGGTTAGTGTAAGCAATGATTATGCAAAGGAAACGGTAGCGGTGCGAAGGAAGTTGTGGGAAAGTGCCTCTGCCGAAAGGGCGCAGGGCAAGAAAGTCTTTTTGATCGACGACAAGCTCAAAATAAATGACAAGCTATACACATGGGACAACGAGAAGAACGCACGCTCGCTCCTGAACTCCCGAGATAAGTTCAAGCAACGCACTAGAAAAGCAGGCAACCCGCATGATGGCTCTGACATCTCGGATAATTCCAGCGAATCAATGGCTGAACTTACCCCGTCATAGCTACGAATCTTATCTTTGAATGCCCGTAGCCTTTTTAACAAAGTAACCGAATTAGAATATGTATTACTGACAGAAAGTCCACACGTACTCGTCGTAAGCGAAACATGGCTAAACAACGGTGTGCCTAGTCACTGTATGGTACCCCCAAATTACCAGATGTTCAGATGGGACAGGGATACTCGTGGTGGGGGTGTTGCAATCATTGTCAAAAGATCTATAGATGCAGTAACGGTCGAGTGCACTTTGCCTGAAACAGTTTGGTGCAAAATTACTTATGCGAGTGTTACTTACCTTGTTGGTGCAGTGTATAGGCCGCCTGCCACTTCACCAGAGTTTTTGGATGACCTTAATATGTTCTTATGCACTCACTTGAACCGTACCACCAGACTAATAATGACCGGAGATTTTAATTTGCCGGGCATCAACTGGGACAGACTGATGCCTGGGAACGTTGAAATTTCTAGTTCCGAAGCACTGCTGCAAATAATGTTTTCGCACAATCTTAAACAAATCGTGGAAGAAGACACGAGGGTAACACTCGAATCCCGGTCACTTTTGGACTTGGTGTTTCTCTCGGGCAGAGTGGGTGACTATACTGTGTCTGTTAAAGACGGAATATCTGACCATAAAATGGTTTCTGTGCACATTCCGATCAGAACAAACACTCGTGGCCAACCCTTTGTACCTGTGCAATTTAAGGCTTATAGGCAGGCAGACGACACATCCATTCAAGATTTTCTAGAAATGTCATATAGTGAATTCGAACTTGCCTGCGATTGTGAACCAGTTGAAGATCTATGGCTACGTTTCAAGAATATCATAAAACATTGCGTTGACAGATTCATTCCAACTCGACAAAAGAAAATAAAACCACGTAACCCTTGGATTAATCGACCTATTATACACATCAAGCGCAAGATAAAGAGGCTGCGCAGGAGAAAAGACAGCTCAGCTGAGGTATCGAAATTACGAAAGAGTTTAAAAACGGCTCTGATGGAATCAAAAGAGCAATTTTTTAATAAAAAACTATGTAGCTTCGTTAAAACGGCACCTCGGAAGTTTTGGCTTTACCTTAGTGGCAACAAAGAGGAAATAAATAGAATTCAAATTAGTGACAACATAGTAACAGAAAAAACAAAAATAGCAGATCATTTCAATAACTTTTTCCAGTCTGTTTTTTCTAAACCAAGCAATGACGACTTTGACGCGTACCCGCCTTCCCCCCTCTCATGTTCGATGGAAGACCTGGTCGTGACTCAGGCCGGCGTGTTTAATCAATTGTTACTTTTGGATTCTAAAAAGGCTAGCGGGCCGGATGGGATTCCAACCCAGTTTTTAAAGCGATACGCTGAGTGGATATCATTTTTCTTGACAATAATCTTTACAAAGTCCCTACACACTAACTCGTTGCCACAAGATTGGCGGTGCGCAGTCGTAACACCTGTTTTTAAAAACGGCGACCGACTACTCGCAAACAATTATCGCCCAATTTCCCTGACAAGTATCAGCTGTAAACTATTAGAACATATCATAAGTAAACATATACTAACTTTCCTCGAGGATAACGCGTTCTTTTATCAGTATCAGCACGGATTCCGAAGAGGGCTATCTACCATAACACAGCTCATAGAAACGATACATGATTTTAGTTCAGCCATAGATGCCCAAGAACAAATAGATGTCATTTGCATAGATTTTGCAAAAGCATTTGACAAGGTTCCACACAGTAAATTACTTTTCAAGTTATACAGAGCAGGAATTAGCGAAACCATTCTTAAGTGGATTAAAGCCTATTTGAACAATCGCAGGCAGGTTGTGCATGTGGATGATTGTTTTTCTTCTACACTAGAAGTACTTTCTGGCGTTCCTCAGGGATCGGTTTTAGCCCCATTACTGTTCCTAATTTATATTAATGATATTAACGAGGTTACCGAATCTCCCGTAGAATTGAAGCTTTTTGCAGACGACTGTTTAATTTATTCTCGAATAACACAAGCTACCGACCAAATTAGAATAAACCGTGTCCTTCATTCCTTGCATCTTTGGTGCGAAAAATGGGACATGGAAATTAATTACACAAAATCAACTTTTACGCATATAACTAATAAGAAGACTGTGCAGCTATTTTCTTATAATATTGGAAAAAATAATCTAAAAAAAGTTGATACCTTCAAGTATTTAGGTGTTACAATTGCACATAATCTGCAGTGGCATAAACATATTAATAATGTGTGCTCGACAGCTTCCCAAAAACTTTACTTTCTGCGGAAGAAATTGGAACATGCAACAAAAGAAGTCAAGCTGATAGCTTACAAAACATTCATCCGCCCATCCTTGGAGTACGCTGGTGTTGTCTGGAGCCCGCACCAAAAAGTCCTAAAAGATAAACTGGAACGAATTCAAAGAATGGCCGCTCGTTTTATTTCATCAAGATACAGAAGAAGGGATTCAGTGACGGAAATGCTGAACTCATGTGGGCTCGAGTCACTTGAAAATCGAAGGAAAAAATCAAGACTAAAGCTTTTATTTCAAATAATTCAAGGGCACTTTAAGATTAAATCAAATAGATATATTCAGCCTCCGGGAAAACGGAGCGCAAGAACAAACCACACACGATCCATCAAGCCTTACGAGTCACGTGTTGATGCTTTTCGTTTTTCTTTTTTTCCTGAGGTGATCGAAATTTGGAATGGTTTGCCTGCTGAAGTTGTCGAGCAATCGGACGTGCACAAGTTCGAACGTTCTATCGACATCTTTTGTCAGGAGCACCCAACTTGATGATTATGATATATGAATTTTGTATGTTGTACAAAATTGTACATTGTTGTACATTGTATTCCCTCCCTGTAACGACCCTCAAGCGAGGGTCAACAGTATCAATAAATAAAAAAAAAAAAAATTGACGTTTCACTGTAAATAATGTAAAATAAACCTCCCAAGTTCTTTCATCCCGAAGTCCGTCCCCAACTCCTACAACTGGTTGGCAGCGGTGGAATCGCCTCCGAATGCAACAGCTGGTGGCAGCGCTACGGATCAACCTTCGTCGAGAGAGATCCTAAGGAACCGGGACGAGCGAAGAAGAGAGAGCCTTCGTCGAAAGAGGTCCGAAGAAACTGGGAGTAGCGAAGAAGAGCGAGCCTTCGACCCAGGGAGTCCGGAGGAACCGGGAACAGTGGACAAATGAACCGGATGGCAGGGTGCTGCAACCGTAAGTGAGCGCGTGGTTTTTTTCCTTTTGATTCGCCAGACTCAAATGTTGTGTGTTCATTTTGATAGTTCTGGGAATCGGGAATTTGTGGCATTGTGTGTTTGCACAAATTAATTAAGGAAAACAGTTCTAACCACCTGTCGGGGCAGCTGCCATGGATCTCAGAAGGTTGACGAGGTTAGACTTGTTGTTGGTGTGCGACGATTTGGGAGTTGAGGCGGACGAACGGATGAAAACGCCAGCTATCATAAAGGCGATTAACGATAGTGGCAATGATGATAAAAGCATTGAGCTTGCTTGGGAAGTGATACAGGAACCACGGGAGCGTGAGCGTCGTGAACGTGAGCGTGAGCGTCGTGAACGTAAGAGTGAGCGTAAGCGTGAAGAACGCGAGAATAAACGGAAGCGTGAGCTTCAAGAACTTACTCTTAAGTGTGAGCGTCACGAACGTGAGAATGACTGCGAACGTGAGTATCAGGAACGTAAGCGTGAGCGTGAGCAAAAGTATGAGAGAGTGAAGGCAGCACTGATCAAAGAGATACAGTATTGTGATCAGTTAATGGCACAGAGACAACGGCTGTCTGAGAATTCTGTAAGTAGTACAGAGCGAAAGAATGAGGCAGCATCGAGCGTATTTTCGCCAAAAGCCGACGAGAAGAGTAGTGCCTGTGAGATTGGCTGCAGATTCATAAGTGAAGGGAAAAGGCTAGCTGCTAAAGATGCCTTAGTGGCAACAGAGGCCGTTAAAGGCCGCAGGGAGAGCGACGAGGTGCTGTGCCAACAGATGACTGTAGAGACAGCTAGGCCAGCTGCGAACAAATTGGCACAGTTACCGCGCGTGTGCGTCGCTTGTAATGTTAGCGAGCTTGCTAACGAAGAAAAGGGTACTGCTGACCTGACAGACGCGAGCACCCATGTAGAGCCAGATCTGCGTGCAGAAGTGAAGTGCGAACTGGACGATGCAGTTGAGAGTAGTTCTCGGGATGGCGAGCTCCGTAGTTCACGGGAGAACAACTGCATTGTTCAGGGACCGGTGCGGCTCTCCGCCAGTCTAGATAGCCTAGATAGGGATGATTCCGTTGTTAATCATTCGGACTGTGCGCGTGAGACAGCGACCGATACCGACGGGCTGTGTGCCGATGCACAGCGGGAGCTGGGCAATGCAGTAGAGGGCAGTTCGCAAGAGTGCGAGTTGCATAACTCGAGTAAAGCCTGCTGCATTGTTCAAGAGTCGGTTGAGCTGTCCGCCAGTCGAGGCAAAGTGAGAGTAGATTTAAATGTAAATCACTCAGACTGTGCGGGTAAGAGACCGATCCGGGCCGACGAAATGTGTACCGGCCAGCACGAGGCACGAGAAGGCGACATGAAAGCGAGTGCAAAGAGAAAGCGCCGTAAAAAGAAGCGCGGTAAAGACCGAAAGACGGTAACTAATGTAGCGCCGCCAAAGATGGCGAGAAACCCAAAAGGGCAGGGCGCGAGGAAAGAGGTGCGGTCGTCACGGACGATGTTGACGCATCCAAAACGTTAGAGCCACCGGTCAAAGGGGGACCGCGAAGCATGTTCTGCACGGACGCGGACAAAGGGCACGGGGCAGTTAAACTCCTCGTCGTTCCGTAGTTCTTTTCAAATCTCAGCGTGCAGTACGAAGAAGCGCACGGTGGCAGGACGAGACCAGGTGGGGAGTAGCGACGCGGTCAATCGAGTTTGTGAGGAAAGCGGGGCGCCAGGACGCAAATTGGCAGGAGACCGTAGCGTCTTGGGGGAGCTTATAGTGAGTCAGCCCTTTTGTTGTTCCTCGGCAGCCACAGTAGCTTTCAAACCGCGACCACCTCGGGTACGGCTCAAAGTATGAGTCAGACATAAGCGTTTGGAAAGGGAGGCCAAGAGCGCTTCCGTAGAAATGAAGTGTTTTTTTTTTTTTATTTTTGAGCATCGGAAAGTTTTTGCGAATTGAGACTAGGATTTCTTTCAATGTGTAAGGTTTGAGCTTTGTTTGTGTTTTCGTTTGAGAAGCTCCGAGATTTGAAAGATGAGGTTTGTGTAAACATGTAGTCTCGCGAGTGTTAGTTAATGAGTAAATAGGCTTTCTGATTTGTGTGTGTGAGTAACCTGAGGGTCAAGGTTATCGGTGAGGCCTATCATAACGCGCGTGTTAAAACACACGCGCGTTATGATAGGCCTCACCGATAACCTTCTTTTTTATGTGTTTTTTTTATTTTTCTAAGGTTAACCGCGTGGGTTTTCATTGAGTGCATGATTTGCACCGAGAAGCGTTCTTAGTTCCATTAGCGCGTGTCCTGTGTGGACGGAAGGAAGCAGATTTATGACTGGGTTGCTCGTGTGTTGAGGGCAGCCGTATTCTGACTTCTCTGATAAGTATGCGTGGAACGAGTTATTAAAAGACGCATTATTTTAAGGGTTCCGTGGAGTGTGTAAGTCCCGCAAGTTTAATTGTTCGTTTAAGTCACGTGTCCTGTAGGACTTTCAGGGAAGAAACGTGAGTAAGCGTAAATGAAAAGTTTGCCTACAACGCAAGTACGCGTTCTGTTTAGTGACCACAAGGCTAGTGCGCTTGTGATTACGTACTTGTGAGGTTGACCAGATTGTTCAGTGGCACCAATACGTGCGATAAGTACGCCACTGCGATAGATTGGAAACATGCTGTTCGTGTAGTTAGGCCACTTATGTTCGGCTGTTTTCATTTGTTGTTTGCAACGTCAACGGCCCTTGGTTTTGCAACAACAATAGTACTCTGGTCTTGTCGGCATTCGAGGAGAACTGGATAGCTGTTTGGAAGGGTGGTTGGAACAGCTTTGTCAAAATTGGGGAAATAAAAGATCAGGGTTGATTTTGACTCAGTAATAGCCTGGCGAGTCAGGGGTGAAGAGCCTGCGCTTACGCGTGGTGCAGCGCTGTGTTGTTTTGTTTGTTTGACGTATGTTCTCCAGGGCCCAGGATCCCGAAGTTCGTCAAACGAGGCTCGACACCATTACCCTGCAGGTTCTTTCAGCGTTCCTCATGGCCAGCGAATTGAGTTCACCCGCCATTCAGAACATCCGGGGCGAGGACGAGCTGTTAGATATGGGGGCGTTTCCTGAGTTCCCCAGACCACATCAAATCGCGCCACTGCTAAGTGAGGAGCGAAGAAACACGGATGCCATATTCCTGAGAAAGCGAGGGGATAGCCCGGCGCTGCTGGAAGTAAAGTGGGTCCCGAACCAAGACGGCTGTAATGCGCCGTGACAACCGGACGGCTGTGATGTACCGGAAAGGCCTGGCAGCGTCTCACCGGCCGCCTTTGAAGAGAGCATTGCACCACAGCAAGGCAAGACCGCGGGGAGCCGCCGGGTGTGACACCACCGCACGGGTGCCTACCATTGGCCGAAGGCGGCGTCATCTGAGCGGGCTCTCTCATTGGCCGAACATGACGCGCCTTCCAGAGATCGAAGGGCTTAAAAGACGCCGACCGAGAGCATTCTAGAAGATTCCAGAGCATTCCCGGATTCACCTCTCTCGAACTTCTTGCCGCGGGCCGCAGCGTCCGAGTTGCTGCCGGCCCGTAATGACTCTAAGACTGTTCATTGACGTCTCACTGTATATAATGTAAAATAAATCCTCCCAAGTTTTTTCATCGCGAAGTGCGTCCTCAACTCCTGCAGGGTGTAAGTCGTGCATTGGGTCCGTTTTCATAAATTCATGGTAATTCAAGACAGTCACGTTGTATTTGCTGCCAATACCTTGTGAACCTATTTGTTTCTTTTTCTTTCTGTGCAATGCTGTTTGCAAACCTTTGAAGTGCCTGCCGAAAACAACCTGTCAAGAGTCGACATAGTTATGCTGTGCGCTTATTAATACAAACATAATGGCATGCACATTACCTGCCGCAAATTATTTCCTGCATTTGGGTCACTGACATCTTTTCTATGGATGCGGTGATCACTTTGTATAGAATTGGGCAAACGTGGAGTGTTTCTGCGGTATAATGGCTCCATCAGTGACAGCTACAGTTAAAGCACCGCTAAAACAGCTCTACAACACCTTCTGACGGTTACAAGCCTGCAACAAGGTCACCATCCATACGCACCGTCTTCTCAATGCTGGCCCGGGTCTCAAAGGTATACACTAGCCATTCGTTCTGCGAATGGATTGCATCAAAGTTGCAGAGTCCAGGTGAACCGATGGACATGGCGTTGCTCTCGTCTTTCTCCACAGGAGGGCACACCTGAATTCGTTGGGAACGGAAGGTAGTTGTAAAACATAAAAGACTTCGTCAGAATGTAGCAAATGATCACTTATATTCTCCTTGTAATCGTGCATGACATCAAGACAGTAAATTGTGCACAAGACAACGTTCAAAAAGCTTTTGAACAATACGCTGTAAGTTGTATAGCACGCATATAGAGCAGCGAACAAATAATGAATCATGAAGCACAGCTGCACTTTGTCAATCGTCACACATGCCTGTATACTACACGACACCGCTGCCCCGTCGACTAACCACCAATGGTACTGGGGCCGAATTTTCGGAGCTGTTTGTTCTCGAGGGCTGTTTAGTAATGGCCAGTCACTTTCGCTAATAATACTGTAGCGGGGATCGCACGTATGTCGGAGGAGATAAAAGAGCGTGTTTTACACTGTATGAAAGGCTGTGAAAACGGTATGGCTGACCAACAGCCAGCGTAGAGTTTGATTCTCTACCCCGTATCTTTTGAGAACGGTGAAGCACACCACAAGGGCCCACAGACACAGGAAATGGACTGGACAAGCGCTGCTAGCAACTGTTACAATAATCACAGAGTTATCAATAACAATAACACTATATTTTTGAAAATTCATCGCCCAGAAATGCGGGCCTGCTAAAATGCTTCTCCTTCTAGTCGCACGTACTGGGCTTCGCCGTTGCCTAATATGCTTCACCGACTGTCCCAAAAGCCGAATCTTCGAAAGTTTTACACGGTGTTGGTGCTGAATGCTGCAGCTGCATTGTCGGCGCGTTCATGCACGAACGCCTTTTGACAATATACGTTAGATCACGACTGCACAACATTTGCTGTTACGAATAGTTCTAGCTTAAGAACTTTTTGATGACTAGAGACCCTAATGTGAGAGCTGGCACGAGTCGTCTACTCGAGTACACTTTGTGTCACTTCTGTTAAATACTCCACACATCGACAAGTCTTGCCTCGCGAAGGAAACGGAAATCGAGGAACTACGAGGAAACCCCGTTTAGAGCGAAATTGCATTGTCGATTGCATATTCTGTATTCTATTTACATTGTCACTGTTTCGAAGCGAAATGCAAAATTTGAATGGCCAACCAGCCATAAATGTGTTGTTTTCTCATTTGGTTTTGTATACTATATATCTACATCGTCTGCAATATAATGAATGGGGTGACGCTTTCTTTCTTGTTTTTCATATTCATTCATGCCTTTATTGCAGCTTCTGTGTCGTTGCCTGGTTTTTTCAATTCGTCTCCGACATTGTTTTGGTAAGAGAAGCACCAACTTGCAAATTGGAAATAACTGTGGTTAACATGGCAGGTTTAACACGCAATGTCACCTCATCATGACCACCCGGCAACTTGTCTGAAAGCAAACTGTGCTACGACGCGATAAATGTTTGGAAGTCATGGCCCTGTGTTAGCTTGATGGCACATCCCTTCTATTGGAACTGTAGACTCTGGTGCCACGTATTCCCTGACCTGAGCTTATCGACGAATGTGGAAGATTCCTCAAAAAAGCTAACAGAAAA
Organism: Dermacentor andersoni; assembly: GCF_023375885.2. Classification (NCBI taxonomy): domain Eukaryota; kingdom Metazoa; phylum Arthropoda; class Arachnida; order Ixodida; family Ixodidae; genus Dermacentor; species Dermacentor andersoni. The sequence goes on along the minus strand of NC_092819.1, from coordinate 147,482,091 downwards.
CCCTATTTAACAATGCGTGTGACCGACCAAGATGTTTCATCTCAACCGGCAAACGATTCCGCAACCTGCTCCGAGCGCCTCCTTGACGACCAGAGAAGACAAGCAGCTGTTGTATAGACAAGCAGAGCCGTACCTTTTGTCAAGGCCGCGACGTATTCGGCGCGCTCCAAAACGTTAGCATTCTTTTTTTTTTCATCTCAGGGGAAAAATAACTTCGGCGTTCTAGAATTCTAGAATTCTTTTTTTCCGTGAATGAATGGGGAGCTAGCCACAAAACACGCTAACGTTTGTAAAACGCCAGGTTATTTCAAAGTTTTATACACGGAACCGGCACGCAAAAATATCGAGATAGTTACTGTTTATCAGTCTACTCTGCCGTTTCGAACGAGAGAGCCATTCAGACTCTTTTGTGAGGCAGCCAGTATTTGCTGTATCATATATGATAGAGCATGCAATTATGGCTTGCTTTCTGGAGAAGTGCGGGGATTCGGTTGCTCGCGAAGGGACAGCTTGGTCTCCCTTGCCATATAGATTTGTTTCACTCTACGTTTAATCAACGCGGCAACGACATATCGCAACGAACAAGCCACGCACTGCAAGTTACTCACCGACATGTCCATACTAAAACATATCATAATCCCCGTCTTTCTCGGCTTGTTTCCGCAACATCGCTGTTATAGCCTGCCCACCAAGGTTCAAAGCGTAACAAGTTCTCCTTCACGTTAAATCCCTGTAAGAATTACACCGTTTCTGTCCGACGAACCTTCTATATAATTGTTATATACCCCTTATGCGATTATTATTTCTCCTTACCCCTTATTGCCCCTTACGTAAGCCATTCTTACATACCTAAAGAACACTCACGGGTCTGTTTTTAGGGCTATAAATATGAATTAATGAATTTGGGGGCAAAATATAAAGTTTCACAGGCCATACTGTCTCTTGCTGCCTTTATTCTCATAGACATCAGCAAGCAAATATGTCGCGATTTGGTCAGGTGTGACGAAATTAGGGAATTTGCAGACATAAGAAGTGGTGCAGCTGGCACATGTCAGGGCTAATTGGAGATCGACGGAAGAAGTCTTCGTCCAGCAGTGGACATAAAATATGCTGCTATTATTGTTAATGATGATAATTATGTCAGAAAATAATGCTAGATGTCCTTACGATAACCATATCGCAGTGCTCGATGTGTTCGAAAAGCTTATGATAACAGCAACAATAAAGAAATCTAGCAGGAACAAGGAGAAGGCACTCTGGCTTGCGTCGGTCCTTTAAAGGGACACTAAAGTGAAAAATTATTTCTTCTGCATCAGTAAATTACCGTTCTACAACACCAAAACACCACTCTTACAACGATAAGACGTTTGGTAAGCCAGAAAAAGCGCAACAACGAAATACGGGTGGCGACGCCTACTCAAGTTCCCGCACCTGGGGACTGTGACGTCTTGGATTTTGATGGCATCTTCTAGCGCCTACTAATTATATATAGCGGTACAGATTGATTACATTGTGTTCTAAAGGAACCAAATATTAAACATGGCAAGTTTCGGGAACCTTTATTCAGCCAACGCGGCCCAAATGCGAAAACATACTTTGGAATCCCGGACGTCTCGCTGACGAACCGGCGCTGGGATGTTGGCGCGAAATTCAAATACTGATACTTGGACCTTCACTTTCTCGTCTAATAATCAAACCATCTTTTTGAAATGACTGCCTGCAGGTTTCTCAAACAATGCTTCATAAGTCTAAACTGATTTATGGTTTCGCTTTAGTGTCCCTTTAAGGCCTACGCAAATAAAAGAAAATTAAAAACGCGCTCTAAAGGTATTGACCAAGATATTCAGGCTACCAATCTGTGCATCAAGGATGAAGTGTCATGAAATTGTAAGAAAAGTTGTGCTAGATGAACGGTAAAAAAAAAATGCGCTCCACACTAAAGGGCCGCGATTCCAGTTCTAGAGCGCAGCTCTTAGACCCCCGTTCCTGCGGCGAGCGTCGGCGTTGTCATCGTAACCGAGCGAACGAGTACAGCGGAGGATGAAAGCGAACGCGGAGCGCAGCGGGATTTTAAGACTGCGGTAGCGAAGAGAGCTAGAGGAGGTAAGCCGAGGAAGAGGGTGAAGCGCACTAATAAGGCAGAAAGCGGAGATGGAGGGCATGGAGAAAGCGTGAGAAGAAATGCGTATAGTGCCGCGCAAGACGGGCTCTGTGGCGACGATGGCTATGAGATGGCGCCAGAGCAGCGCGCGGTGTGGAAACGAAGCGCTGCATGAGCGGAACTCTGTCTGCGGCGGCTGCTGTGAATCGTACCCATGCGTCACCCACGTGTTGCCTCTCGCAGTCTCCCGATTAGCGAGGCAGTCGCGCCACACATCGCTCCGTTTGCAACGTGCCGCACGATAGAGATTGTCCGCGCCGGCCAACGTATCGCGAAATGAAAACACGTATATAGCTGCGCTCAACTTCCACATTAGGTGGTATTCTAATTGTCGCTCAATGTTTTTCTTTGGCTAAAATGATTTTTTTAGTTTCGTTTGTCTTTGCGTATTGCCAAGAAATATGCCCGTAACCGCATGGATGACGTATCATATGTTATAAGCGACAGCTTTAGGTGAGAAAGTTTCCTCTCTGCCCCAATGAAACGCTTGTCTCAATTTTTTATACGAATAACAGTTCACGCAATAAGGAGTCAACACGTCCCATGTTAACCCCTTATTCTATCAATTTCATTAAGGGGTTCCAGGCGTGTCTGCCTGCAGACTACGAAGATATGGAAGCCTTAATTGTGCTGTAAGCGAACCAGCAAAAAGGCGCTATAAACATCAAGGCGCCTTCCTGCTCATCGAATATGCGCGGCACATTTGAAGCCAGTGACCAGTGTCCGCTTCTATCTTACCCCACGCCGAATAAATCGGTGAACGCGCGCGTAACATTGCTTGCCGGCGGCCTTGCTTTTGAAGAACGACCGGCCAGCACCAGAGGACTCGTCCACATCTACGAAGGCGTCAATTCTGAGGCTCAGCGTCAGGACAAACCGCGACACCGTCGTGTCCACGCTGAAAATGAGCTGCAAGCACGATTCCTGCGGGAACAAACACTATTAATGTAGTCTATGCTCTCGTTAAACATAGGAACTTGGAAGAAAACTTTGTTAGCGAAGTTGTCACAGCTCAAGTAATGGCGTGGTTTGATACGCTGCTAAGCAACAAAGCACAGAGTATGTCTGGCACTCAGAATGAACCTAACCTAGTCCTAGAAATTATTAATATTAAGTTATTAAATCCCCGTGGACCTACATTGCTAGTTTCTTAGCAACGCGTATCTAACATTTCTAAAGTTGATGAGCAAAACGTGAGCAAGGGGAAACCAGGAGCCAACGTTACGACAAGTGGACTTGTCTTCTCCAAGGCCACTTGTCGAAACGTTGGCTCTTGCTTTCACCTTGTTCACGTTTTGCTCATCGTCTTGAATTTCCATCTCCCGCATTCCCCGTGATTTCTAAAGTTGGTTATATAAGTACTTCGCTGTGATCACTGCATCGACTTTGCTACAACACGAAGATGGTATCAAGTACCTGTATACTTTGCTACTTTTCATATCACCAACAGAGGCTTGACTAAACGAAACACAGGATAAGTTATCAAAATGCGTCCCCTTGCAATATCACTGCAAAGACGAGTTAAGTCGCACAACAAAGCAGCCCTAAAAGACCGCACAAAATATTAAGGAGCACACAGCCTCTACGCTGAGCTCCTCGCTGCCTTGTCCCGTCTTACAGCAGTGGCTTTTTATGACGGCGAGCTACGTAGCTAGCTCACCAATCAATTTTCGCCACCAGAGCGCAACACTACAGGATGGTGCCTGTGCCGTGTATCGCTTTTACAGCTGTGATATCAGGGACACCAATCAACGCAGTGATTTCTTAGGCCTTCCGCTCAAATAAAGACTGTTGTGTATGTAGGTCATGTATTATGTTTGCGAAACCGTTTGCTTATACAAGTATTTGCTTTGAAGAGCTGCCCCCGGCCTTTTCCTCGGCATCCCCAAAGAAACTGCACTGATTAGATGGCGTTTAGTTTTGTCATGACACAGGCTGAACCACCGTGGATGAGGCTTGGCAGTTCAATCTACTAACTAAACGTGTACATCGTTCAAGAGTAAAACATTACTACGGGTTGTTTAAAACGCAGCCTAAGCAGCTTTTAAAGCGAAGATTTCTATGGCTAGGAGAAACGATAATCCGTCTGTCCGCGCCTGTGTACAGAGAACTATCATCATCAGCAATGGCTCGAGCGTCGTCGTCTTCTTCCACAGCTGGCTCCGATGCCGCACATCATTCCAGCGTAGAATTTCCCTTTTCTTCTGTCGTGGTAATGGGAAGGCCGCGTTTACAGGGGTACGAGCCATTGCTTAAGGGGTACGAGTCATTCATTGTCTTACGTGACGGAAAGGTTTAATTTTGAACCAATTTAACTTTGAATAATCGCAAGCGTGAATGACGGACGGATGCTGCTAACCACGCCGCCGAGCAAACTCGAGATATCGAACGCAAGCGACAGCTGCTGACTGCAGGCGTACCGTCACTGACGTCCTTCTCTCCATCGCAGCCGAACGTGTGCCTAACCTAATTAAGCAACTTAAAGACGTAACCAATAATTGAGAAAGACTTTAATGCACGTGGGGATTAACCCAGTCGTAAACACCAGGGCCGCACGTTTCAGCTTCGCTGGTTAACCATCTGTACGGAGTGCTTACGTATTTTTTTATAATAACGCGCCGCCTCGCGACGCAGCTATACATTAACGCCTATAGTGATAGTAATAGTTCCCTTCTGTCAGGACGTAGAACATGTGGCGTTCACTGCTCATATTTCGGGAGTTGTCCAAATACTATTTTCTTCAACTGTTATTTAAACTTTGATTAACTCCTATAAGGTTAGTAATGCAGTCGAACCCGGCTATAGACTTTCTACAGCATCGTACCGATGGGCGCCGCCATATTGGCTCATGCGACAGCGCCCGCCATTGAGCACGTTCTGATCGTTGTTTGCTCGCTTGCTTATAATGGCGGCCGCCAGCACGGCTTAGACAGCTGCTAGCTGCTATTTCGGCCACAAGAGTAATCAGTGGGTGGGTAGACGACACAAGACTTTGGCGAAAGCTGCAGAGACAGTGCAGGTATGCATTTCATTTATCCACACACTAACCATTCTAACACATTTGAGGGTGTAAAATCAGTCTGTCACCAGACGCGCATACTTATGGTTTTACAATACAAGCACCCCCATTTGATTAACAGCCTTAAGCAAGGTTGTTTGGCTGAAGTACAAGCCAAATGAAGGAAAGGTATCTCCCTCAGCTTGTTATACTTTTCACTGTTTACTAGCACTACTACACGAAAAGAATCAAATAAATATCATTCGTGCTTAAATAGTCTGCGAAAGAAATTCATGAAGTGGATTCGAACCCAGGAACTTCGCCTGGAAACCAGACAGCGTAACCACTGTGCCACGCGAGAGCTACGTTTCAGTTCTTCAGATATTCGTATCTATACGTATAAATTTCCCAGCAACTCAAACTGCTTCATTTCATGAGAACCCTTGCACAATATCATATCTTGCATAACAGAAAATGTGCTCGCTGCGATTGAAACAAACATTCCTTTAGCTGCAAGGACCGTTTTCAACGGTAGCGAACGTGCTGCATCTATGCGTAGGAACATCTTTCGTATAGGATGTTAATTCTTTCCATAGGGCGTTCATTCTTTATTGTTGTTGTTTTTTTACAACCCCTTAATATAGGGTATTTTCAGTAAAATTGGTGCTAAATGGGTGTATGAAAGGTGTAAATTGGATAACACCCTTAAAGGCGTTGAATGGTTTAGTGTGCATTCTGTCTGCGCTGCACAGTGGCGTAACAAGGTGGTGGCATACCACGTACCCCACCCCCCAAAATTTCTGTTAGTATGACCCTTATCCAGCCCCCTCCACCTCACCATTCAAGTGCTCGAGAGATCACTCGATGTACGAGCAATTCAATACACGCATACTCGCCGAAATGAAACATTTAAACATTTTAGTGATGTGTTTGTTATAGATATGGATTTGGTACCTCTAGTGAAGAAAAATATCAAGGAGTAACGAATAAACTTACTGAAAACATAACTATGCTTATTAGGCCATAGTAAGTCTTGCTGGTATATGTCCTGTACTGTTTCGCAGTGTCCTTAAGAATGACGTGCTCGACGCACGAGATTCCCTAAATGCAGGTGGGGGTTTCATCGCGGTTGTCTACACGCGTGTAATCTCGCGTGAACCAACGTACCGCTATGGCGTGCGCGTGCCCGTGAACGTGATTCGTGGCCTCCCGGAAGCAATGAGTGGTGCTTCGCATCCTCAACTTGCGCCTTTACTGATTGCGTAGAGCGGTACTTCATCTAACTGAACTTCCGAATCCACTTCATCGTCACTCAAGTGACGATGAAGCTTCGGAAACTATAGTGTATTCAAGCAAGCTTTCGACATCATGTTCCGGCCGCCGGCCAAGAGACCGAAAGTTCCGCGTTCCGTCGACAACGTCGTTCGCCAGTATTCGGATGAAAAGGCAACGACGGCTCCTTTTCGGAACTTCGCATTTTAACAGCCTTTACTTTTGTTGATGGAATGCAGTCGCCGACGGCACTTCGGGCCGTCTGGGTGTGTTGCCAGCAAACTGATCTCGGGCTTCGCTGCGTCTCCGATGTACCCGACATAAGCCGAAAACGACGAAAAACGCAAAGAACGCTGGGCGCTTTCAGAAGCGCATGTGCTCTAGCGCCCCCTGCCAATTGTTATGGTGGTAGTTCCTGTGTTTCAGTCGCAGAATTCATCATGCTGTCCTCCGCCGTAGTGGAGTGCGTAGAGGAGTTCGTCGGCCACTTTGGAATTCACTATAAGCGACTCGACAGGATAGCGAATCAAAAGTACTGCCTGCTACACAAGCAGCAACACTCGGAAGCGGACTCGCTGACTACAATTTATTTATTATTTATTTATTTTCAATACTGCCAGTCTCATTAGGGACCATAGCAGGTGGACATACAAAAATGAAATACATGGTAGTAAACGTGCACATACAAATTGCGTGTCAATAAGCCAAACAAGGAACGCAAAGGAGCAAGGTAAGAATACATAAAATACAAATATAGGTATCACATGCCTAGCAATACAAAGAATGCACCATGAAGCGGACAGCAAACGGGAAAAAAATAACAGTAACACCTTCACCATAATCAGCACGGCTTACAAGAGTTGCAAAGCATATTATGTGAATAAGAGTGCGTTACTGATTGCTTAATATGGATTCTAACCGTGATGTGAACTGAGACAGTGAGTCTGCAGAAATGACTGAAGGATCGAGGCGATTCCATTCCCTTATCACGTGGGGGAAATAAGAGTACATGATTGTGTCATTATGGCATGAATATTCTGTTAAAGCGTGTACATGTTTATGTCTCGATGATCGTGACTGCGAAAAACATATGTATTTTGTTAGGTTAGGTTAGGTTAGGTTATATATATGCAATGTCGAGTTAATTATGCCGGAATTATATTGCATTTGTATCGCTGAATATATGTTCGATATAGAGAACAATTTTCTTTCTCCGATTTCGTTATATTTTGGCCCCACTGTAACCCAGTCTGCCATCTAAGAAGACAACCTTGGAGACATGCGGGGAAGATTACATTTGTCGACGGTTGATGAGGTCTTCTTTACACTTCAAGAAAGGCTCCCTTTATTATTGCTAGCAAAGTAACACCGCGCCAAAATTATTTTTCCCCTCCTATATTATCGCAATTATATCTCAAATTTTTGCGTTATCAAATGTGTGCTTAGAGACAGTAACGGCGCATTTGTCGTGACGCCTCCATTTGCAAAGACATCTGAAACACTTGAACATCATTGCTCGCAGTATAGACTACGCTGTATCGTTACTTATGAAAGCTGACGCTTGGGAAAAGTTGTGTAGCGCCACTGTGTGTCTATTGATTCTTCGTTCTTGATAAAGTTGCGCTGCTTTTCTGTCATGCATTTTTTCAGTGTTTGTTTTGTGACGCCAAAGCCTACCAAGGGAGGGGAGTTCGGGATGGATGTTCACTAAAAGAGCGTTACTTTCCCATATATTGGTCAGTCTTTATAGGGCGATGTTGAATTGACGTCATCTTCTTTCAGTGAATCTAGCTGCTGTTCACAGAGGACGGAAAACTGGGCAAGCTGATATAGGTTCATGGCTGTAATACAGGGACTAAAAACAAAGAACAAAAAAGCAGAGCATACCGCAGAACGCTCACTATCGTGTGAAATTGACTGCAGGAACATGAACGTATAAAAAGACCAAGTATCATGTGTTCTCAACTCCTTCCGCATATACATAAAATCGCTATCAAAACATACGCTTCAATGTAAAACCGCACAACGGTGAAAACACGTGACGCTTATTTGTTGTGATTTCTCTAACTTGGGGGATCCTTTTTATAGTTCAGCGGCTTCAGACCACGTGGCATTCGCGTTTTATCGTAGTATTATTTTTCGTGAAGCTTGCGCTGGCCGCATGAACGTTTATTTAAATCAAATCGATAAGGCCCTTCGCGTGCAGAAATTGCAGTAGTAGCCTATCGAACTTATTGTCCATGAGCCAACGGCATTATAAGTCTACCGTATTTGTCCCTTGGAATTTCTGAGAACCTGTTTCAAGTAGCCCTTGTTCCTAGCCAGATCCGCAGCAGGTTGTGAACGTCCGCTGCTGAAGCAGAATACTTTGGGTAGTTCACTGGGCCTCTAAGTGTTGGGCGCCAGGCCATGTGAAGGAAGGTGTAAGGGCCTGCCCAGCCTGTTTCTTTATTAAGAATTTTTTTTTTCATCCGAGAAAAATAACGAAAAAGAGAGCAGACACACGGAGGGATTAAGACACGTGTGTCGCGATAGAGAAGTGAATCCTGGCTCTAAATTTTATTTATGTGTTTTGAAGGGAGGGTGTCAGGTGTAACTTGTGTGCTGTACTATTGTGCGCATTGTTGTCCGCAGGATCGTTGTAACGATGCTGACTATGCCCCTGCAATGACAGTGCATGGACGATGAATGGGAATGACCTGTCCTCGTAAATCCACGGCGTCTTACAAACTTTCTTGGCGTGCTGTAAGCGCTGAGGGAATCATTGTAGATGCCAAAGAAATTAACGCTCTTCAGAACAATGTCTGCTTTCACTACGCTAGTTTACCTGCAATAAACTTCATTTAACAGTTAACATCGTGCGGCGTGGCACCTTCCCTTAGTTCTCGTCTTTGGTTTCGCTGTTGCAGCCACGTATCTGCAATTCCTTAACATGCTCCCGATTCACGGTACGGAAGCCCCTACATGGCCCCTATTCGAGCGCGGGCGCTTGAGCCCAGAATCGAACCCACGACCTCACTACAGAATGCAATGACCATTAAGCCGCTGTGGAGAATCACTTACGAAGGTAGGCTGCACGTCGTCGTTCATGAAGCAGTCCCGGTGATTCCAGGCAGACAACCCTTCCACGAAGCATGTAGGCCGTGGAGCCGATATGGACAGCAGGATGAGGAAGCCGACAACCCTGTTGAGCGTTGCAAGAGGGATGAGATAAAGCGTTTGCATCTTTATTTGTTCGTCTTTATTTTTCTGGGCTGGTTCAACAAGGCGAAAATACCTGTCTGTTATCATTTTGTCCTTGAAAGTACCTTACTAATGGATATTAATGGTCACTCCATTAATGAATGCCACCTTGAAGTGACGGTGATGAACTGATCACAGTTAAATGTATTAGTAAGATTCCGATATTATATAAGGAGAAATGGTACCCAGAAAAGAAAAAGAAAAGCAACATTGAAGTGACAACGATAGCGTTGAGCGCAGTGATTGATGTGACCAACGAATAAAGTGCGCCCGCTTTTACTCATATATAGCTGTGCATATCAAAGTAATCGCTGGCGCTCGCGTATATTCGAGAATTTGCAAGCTGCTGCTCGTCGCACGCGCGATCTGTGTAAAACTGACTTTTTATGTTCACTTTCAGCACAAAGCGCCTGGCGGAGACGCAACTCCGCAGCACAGCCTAAGTTACATTTGAGTCAGTTAAACCGATTTCATTAACAAGCTGCATTCTAGGAATTGTGGCAAGTGTTGCGCAGAGCGAAAACTGAATAATTGTGCCAATTCGATGAAAACCGGTCATCAGCAAAAAGCAATGTAGGCATGAGAATGTGGTCATTGGCACACAAATTGCGTGCCATTTCCATGACTGAGATTAACCAATCTGCAACATTTCCTTAAAAACTCTACGACTATGATACAAATTATAGAAACTGAACCAAAGCTGCGCTAAGGCGAGCAGCGGTCAACGGAGGTGGCAGCTCAAAATATGTTGCGCCTATCCTTGCCATTCGTAACTATATGGACGTTCGCAACCGACGTCTTTATGAACGCACTTGCGTACATACTGATTCATATTCTGCCATTTCGTTTTTCTTCTTGTTGAGGCCAGCATTGCTTATTTGGCTGCCGGGAAATTCGCTCTTTATTGATACAGTCCTCGACTGATCGAGTTACCGCTTGATCTTTCGAACCTGCTCGATTATTTGGTCATCCCCGCAGCACCCCCACCTGCGAACACGCGTAAGGGTGATGCACGGCGCCTCGGTGGACATTTAAGGCATGACCCGTGTGCCTGATGACGAAAAAACAGCAGTAGCTATTGACCTAATTGCCCTTACCGTCATCATTGGTAAGGCGACTTCTAGCCCTTTTGTGTGCCTGTTTGGTAAGGTGTTCTAACGCGAATTTTTTTCACGCGAACACAGGAAGCGACACACACAAGCGCTTTCAACTTTCAACAGAATGGCTATTGGAAGCCGGAGCAGTATTGTATGCATACCACACAGCAACTAAGGCGTGTGCAAACAGTGATGAATTCAGATACGAAGATTCTTTGCTTGTTAAAGAGAGTGATGGCGTGCTAACACAATCTTGGCCTGTCTTCTCAATAGTTGTACTTTGAATTATTACTCGGCTTATTTTTTCTTTGTGCTGGCGCACAACGAAACATTTTCGGAAAAGAGGTGAGCAACTACACTGTGCTGTAGTGGGCTACTAACCAGCCGTCACCACCTTTCTTTACATTGTTGCAGTGGTCTGTAAGCCTATCCTTTAGAGATCGCCAGGTTTGAACGTAGTATTTACCACATGATAGTGGTATCTGGTATACGACACCTTCTTTCCAGCATACGAACTGTGTTCTATGCTTCTTGTCACAGCCTACCCTTTTATCAGAAAATGGGTTGCTGCTTTTGCATAATTTACTCAGCTTGTTCGGGGCCGTGAAAAACCATATTCACGTTTGCTAGAGCACCCACCTTTTTTATTTTGTGCAAGTATGGTACAATGGCAAACTTTCTTCGGCCATCGAAGAGAGCTGTTTTGTAGGCCTGACAGCTGGAAGTTCGTTTCCTGAGAAGTCCTTCCGCAACCCATACTAGAATGTGGTAGGAATAACTTGCTTGCGTTAGACGAGCCTTTTGGCTATCAATGCTGTTCCACACCAGATGGGAACAAGACATTTTGAGAGCATTATCAAGGCAGTGTCTGACAATGCTCCTCTTAACCAATGTCGTGTGGGAGGGCCTGAACAGCAACAATTGTTTATTTTTTCCCCTAGGTTCATAAGACCAGCACGTGCGGTTGCGTGAAAATCAAACCGCATATATAGGAACCACACAGAATTGTCGTCCGGAATTTCATGCGCAAATTTCAAGCCCGGCAAACATTCTCCAACCAATGTTAGTATGTTAGAGCCTTCAGATTCGAACGAATCATTGTCGCATTGAAGTAAAAACAGGCAGTCATCCACGTATACAAATAATTTAAAAACATTTGTGCCCGTAAGACGCGACAGGAGGACTTTGTCAAGACTGGATAAAAACAAGTCGCTAAGGATAGGCCCGATATAAGATCCAGTTTAAACGCCTTGCTTTTCAATAAAAGGTTTCCCATCCGATTGGATATACGTGGAGCCGACGCACACGGTTAAACGCCCCAAGAAATGGCTCGACGAAATATCCGATGCTTCTTTAAACTTTATCCAACCAAACTGTCCTAAGGCGTTCTTTATGCATACAAGGATTTCGTCGCGGAGCAAAGGATAGCACAGGTCCTTTATGACTACAGAGAGCAAGCAAATACCTTCGTCGGACTGGGAGGACACGACGGTCAAGAATTCTTCAGACTTTTTTACTGCTAAAGGGTCATCTACCTCAAATATATTTAGCTTGTCTTGCAAGAACAAGGCTAGGGATTTTTCGCCACGAATCTCTTTCAGACACCCTGACCCTTAGAGAAATTTGCGCCTTAGGCGTCCTGGCGCTAAATAAGACTGAAAGAAATCATTCTTACACTTCACAATTCTGCTGTCTGCCTCAAGAGACCCTTAAAATTTGCGTAGAACTTAAATGGGATCACCCCGTATGTAAAAAAGACACATAAGAGAATGTTCAGTTGTTCGGCCGCCTGCTACGAAAGGGAAGGTAGCACATACAAGTGCCATCTCACCTGCTAAAAATTGAAAACTGCTGCACCTTTAAAGATGCTAGTATGCCTCACGGCTAACACCCTTACATTTAAGGGGTAAGGTCGAATCGTTGATGACAACAAGTGTAGTTTTCTTTTTTGGGGGGATATTTTTGTAAAAGTGATACGAACACCACATGAAACCGTAAACGGATGACATAAAATCTGATGTACACTTTCATAGCTACTACATCCAAACTCTGGCGATAGCTATTTCGTCGCGCACCAGATGGTTAGATTTAGTAGACCGTTTCCAACTATGGATTCTCCCATCGCAGTTGTAATTTGAGCTCACTGGCGTGCGTAGTAAAATATTTAAATAATATATTATTAAAGGGCCCCTGAAACAGCTCGGACGAATTCTGTAGACGCGTAGGGTACAGCTAAAGTAACATATTCGCGTAACAGTTGTCATGACTGACCAATGACTGCGCAGTCTAACAGTGAAGCGCCTCATATTATGATCGCCGCGGATGATTACAAGTTACCCTCCTACCTAGCCATGCTTTTTCCTCCACAACTCGTTCGCCGAATGATTGGGGCCTGGCTTTATGCCATGATGTGACGTCGTGCCGTCTACTTCCGGTTGTCTTGGAGTCAGTGTGCGAAGCGTCTCCAACCTCTCCGCTAGCCGCTTGGCCGTCGATCCCCAGCGAGGGCTAATCACGCTGCATATGTTTCGAGCGTTCTGTCACAGTGCCGAGCATGCCCGGTATTCCGGTAACCACAGGCGAGCTATGCATCTTCACGGATGGGCGCAGGCGTAAACTAAAACCCTTTCATACTACTACCGCTGTGATGAAAGAGCTTTAGCGTAGACGTACGTGAGCGGCCTGGTCGGCCTGCATGATACATCCACCTGGTAGCGCAGACCTCAACCAGCCAGAGCTAATATATAACTGCACTCTAGCTGCAGCCTAGTTGAAAACATTTGAAACATATAAACTTTGCCGGGAAACGCTGACGGCGAACTCTACGCACGAATGAAACCTTTCTGGTAGAAACGCGGCCTCTTGAGTGGGTGGAGCTCCTATTATTGTTTCGCACTTTTAGTATTTCAGTCTAAGAAGAGCTAACATAAAGAATATGCGCTGTCGGTGTTTCTCTTTTTTTTTTCATTACATTTGTTTGTGGACTGCCGTTCTCGAAATTCCGAGGAATAACTTTATAAAGAATGAAAGACGAGGTATGAGCAGCTTTGGTGGTAGAAGGGTGGTTGGGTATGCGTGGTTCGGAATTTCGTTCGAAATCCTTTTCGCCGACGTCCGACGCAGGACGCCGGCGCCGGTATTTCTGCGACGCGGGGCCCTTAACGCTGTCGCGTTAAAAAGACAACGTGTTCAAGATTACACTACTGCCGAAAATTTACACTAGCAGCAAAGTAGAATACACTTCGTTTCTGCTGTATTAGCTCTGTGTTTGGTTGAGGCTTGTGCCACCAGGTGACTGCACCGTGCAGGCAGTTCACGTTTGCGTCTCCGCGCATCCCTTGAAACGCCCAGTCCACTTGCGCTTACTCGAATGCCGTACACGCTAAACTCTATTGTGGTGGTAATCCTTCGGCGTGAAGTGACGGCTGCAAATGCGTAGATTCTGGCGCCGATCGGATACCCACAGCTTTTCCGCCCGTCTGCTGCCTTGCAGAGGTACACGATTTCGCACCTTGACATATCGCCACTTGCTACGTTTGCAGTACACAACGCAACAAGAGCGAACCATGGTGCTTGCTAAAAGAAATATCAAAACTAACACTCACCGCGCTGCTCTCGTCGACGCGGAGCCCGTTGCAGCACAAGCAGACGACACTCGCTGTGTGCCGGAAGTGCTTCAGTGTAGCGATAAATTGTCCCTGTGCATTCTCTTTCTGTTACTTTCTTTTTAGAGAAACAAATTAACTAACAATCCAACTATTACGAACATTTCTGCACCATAAAGTTGCAAAGATTATCGATGACGCGCCCTGGGCAGCCAATGGGACAGCTCGCCCTACCGTCGCACTACCGTCTACCTCGCATCACTTCGTCAGGGGCGGCTGAAAACTCAAATGAGTGCCGTGCTGCGGTCGGTAGCGATGTTCATTTTTTAAACCTTATAACAAATGAGACGCTTTACGCGGAACACTTATAACACGACAGTTAATAGAACACGTCAATTAATAATCAGGAGGTTCTACCCTAACGACTCAGTACGTTTGTACAAAATCGTTAAAGGGACTCCTCAAAGATAAGAGCGTTAGCCACGTGGTACACCCCAGCACACTGAACGGAGCAAATATTGTAATGTGTAAATATCAGCTACGAGATAATCTTGGTCTTTCCCACGACTGTTTGCACTATACGAGTCTCTCACCCATCGAGTGCTGCTAGGAGACTGCTGAAGCTCTTGATGTGGCCGCGCAAGCCGACAGGCCGCAGGCCCAGGAAATTGCTGATCACGGACTTTTCGTATCCGGCAGCGACGAGGCCCCGGGTGAGTTGCTAGTAAATACAAGGAGGAGCGCAATTGAGAAAAAAAAATTAAGAGCCAGTTGCCGGAAAGCATCTCGTACGAGTCTTTGTGTACATATCCCCCCCCCCCCCCCCCACCTATGTAAGCACAGTTTCTTGAATCATTCGAGCTGCCTTTCAAAAATGGTCAAGAACAAAAAGGGCTTACAGTATGGTGACGCAAAAAAGAATTATTCTTATCTTTTACTTTGTTTTTCTCTGCACTCATCTGGTGCAATGCAATAACCTCTTCAATAAAAATAATAAATCGGCACATTCACTTTATTTCTTTGTTTTAGTAGGTGTGTCAGAGTAGCGGTAATTTTGATTACGAATAGAACAGTGTTTCCTCTCACATTGATTGGTGGATTCAAGAATCGAAGTTGTAGATCGAGCGTTTCTGATATTGCTGCAGTCTACAGGGAGCAGCACCGATGCAAGGAGAGTTCCTTGCGGATGATTTTGCAGCGGGAAAACTGTAGTAGCCGCGCAGACGAGCCAGTTTCTGAGAGAACGAATGGAGCAGATGACTTCTGCAGAATAGCCGGCAGGTCGAGTCTATGCAGGGTTATATTTTTTTAGTTTTTTAGTATTATTAAAAGTAGTCCGTGGCAGATAGCATAATTCTTCTCCTTGAGCAGGAATATGCGAAAGGCAGACATTACTAGCACGAGAAATCGAAACACATCTTTAAATAATTAAAGAAAAATTAACTAAATAACTTGCTGATTAATTACCTTACGGCACATATTGCAATTTACGAATTGTAGCCGGTGAGTTTAAAAGACGTATCCGCCTGAATTTCCAGGATGACACCTGTTTCGAGATATTTCTCAAAGTATGGAACGAAATACATGGACATTCCAGTTACTTTTGTGCTTCAATGCACAACATAGCATTTTGTTAAAATAGCAAGTGGAACAGTGAAGTTTTACGTCAAGTTTGATGGCGCATATTTCCAAACTGATGTAATTATGGAAATTTAATCCAAGTGAATACACCTTGCAAACTGCCCGGCTACAAATCGCAAATTACGATATGTGCCCTAGAGCAATTAATTAAAAAAATATTTAGTGGATCTTTGTTAATTTTTTCAATATGTGTTTCGATTTCTCGTGCAAGTAATGTGCGCCCCTCTGAATAATCCAGCTCAAGGACTAGAATTATGTTATCTTGAACAGGCTATCTTAAAACATTCTAGAAAACTTAAAAATATACGCTTGTATACGAGCACATCTCGTCTTACGCAGCCTACGAATGTTTTCTTCATTTAGGCAAAGCTATTTAGTATTGGTACAATCGCACTATATTTGGGTCCTTTTAAAACCATGCGCGGTATTGCACACTATTACACTATGGACAATTGATAAATAAAAGGCTCTTCTTACTATTCGGAAGTGTGGTTATTCCACGATACTACAGTTTATTTATCTCCGGAGTACTGTCGGCCTCTCAAATGGCGCCTTAGGCAGAAGTGGGTCGTAAAATAAAGCAGGTGTGGTAATACTCCAGTAAAACTTCCACAAGGCAATCCACAAATGCAGATGTTACGAAGAAATCATCACCGAATATAGTGCACCAAATTTAGTATTTTGTATCTTCAGAAGTTCCGCCCTCACAGCCATTTCTTTCAATTTTATTTCAACCCTCCTCAATCACAACGCATTTTTGTACAGAAAAATGCCGATCTAAAATGGTTCCTCCTAGATGAATAGTCGTAGGCTCGCCTGTATTTCTACCACTCAACAAGAATCCAAAGTTGCCGAATTGCCCCAGGCGATTTCTTTTTAGAGCGCCCGTTCCTGGGGGGGGGGGGGGGGGGGGGGGGCGGTTAGCATCGGCATTCGCGGCCTAACCGAGAGTGGAGGTGGGTATGGCGAAAGTGTGAGAAGAAAAGCATAGTGCGGTGACGCTGGCTACAAGATGGTGCCAGAGCAGCGCGCGTCGTCTGGGAGGTTTGTCGGCGGCGGCTTCTGTGAATCGCGCCCATGCGTCACTCACGCGCTGCGCCCACGCGCTGGCTCTGGCGATCTACAGGTTAGCGACGCAAAGGCGGTACCGCGCAACTGAAAAACGACAGATAACGCAAGATCTAAACAACCTTGAATGGCAAAGCAGAAAAAGAAAATTAAATTACGGGGTTTTACGTGCCAATACCACTTTCTGATTATGAGGCACGCCGTAGTGGCGGACTCCGGAAATTTCGACCACCTGGGGTTCTTTAACGTGCACCTAAATCTAAGTACACGGGTGTTTCCGCATTTCGCCCCCATCGAAATGCGGCCGCTGAAGCAGGGATTTGATCCCGCGACCTCGTGCTCAGCAGCCCAACACCATAGCCACTGAGCAACCACGGCGGGTAAAGCAGGAAACTAAATCTCGAGTTCCATGGCATACCCGTCAGTGAAAACGAAGATTTATTGTCAAAAATTAGTGAAGTCGCAGCGGAGCGGCGACTTCACTAATTTCAGAAATTCACAAATTTCACTAATTTCAGAATTTCACTAATTGCAAAAATAACTAAATACGACATTGTTGCTTTGCACAGGCTTCCAGCACCTAAAGATAAGATACCAGGTATCATAGCACATTTTGCGAGACAGGATTTGAAGGCTCAGTTCTTAAGAAAAAAAAAAACATAACTCAACCAGTCAAAAATGAGCAGCTACACTCAGGAAAATTTGATGAAACACAGCAGGGTATTGCTTGAGTTAACCAGGCAATGGGATAAAGTGCACGATTTCAAATACGCCTGGCATCGGAACGGCTAAGTTTATGTCCGCCAGAAAGATGGAACAACAGTACATCATGTAAGATGCAAGGAGGACTTAGCCAACATTAAATAGACTTAAGTTTCTTTTTTTTCCCCTTATTATGGCCTCATACAAAGATTACATTACACCATCCGAGTTTAAAGATGTTTGTGGTCTGGAATATGCCAATCCACTTAAGCTGTTTCCCTTCAATGTCCAGTCAGCTAAGAACAAATCCGCTCAGTTCGAAATGTTGCTCAGCAACCTTGATTTTGCTTTTGACATCATTATGCTTACGGAGACGTGGTACACAGAAGAAGCTAATGCAGTATGCTTACCCTCCTACAACACCTATTTGGTGAACCGAACTACCTCTCGTGGAGGAGGCGTGGCAATAATGGCGAAGAAACATCTTATCTGCAGCCAAGTGCCGAATTTTTCTTGCGTTCATGAATACTATGAAATCCTGTGTTTGGCGGTCGACAAAAAACTAGTAAGCGTAGTATACCGGCCTCCGAGCAGAAATGTGCAAAACCTTTTGGTATTTCTAAATTCTTTGTTGGCTTCTTCAAATGAAAATAAGCTATCTGCGATCATCGGCGGAAATTTTAGCATTAATATGCTTGGAGATCTGTCCGCAAAACGGGAATCTGAACAAGTAATTAAAGCCTATGGATGTATGAATGTAATTAATAAGCCTACTAGAATTATTCCCACATCTTCTTCGCTGCTTGATATGTTTATAACCAACTTTCATGCATCTAATATGAAGGCAGGAATAATGTACACACATATAAGTGATCACATCGGTATATATATATATATGTGTGTGTGTGTGTAAGATAAACATATGCGTAAAACGAAACCCACACAGCAATACTTTCAAGACTTTTCATTAACGAATATGGACATTTTCAAATTACAAATTTCTTGTGTAGATTGGCGTATTGTGCTGAACGAGACAGATGCTGAAAGTGCATTTAATATATTTTTGAGTCTGTTTCTAGATATATATAATGAATGTTTTCCCAGAAAAGTCTTTTCGAAGCAAAAGAAGATACGTAAGCCATGGATTACAAAAGAACTTCTCAGACAGACTGACATTAGAGATAAACTGCATGCAAAATTCATGGCCACACGCGACCAAGATATATTAAAAACATTTAAAGTGTTCCGCAATAAATTGACGAAGGAGATTAGAGCTGCCAGAAATGATTACATTTGCAATTTCTTTCAGAGTTCTGCAGGAAAGACAAACAAAATGCAGTTCTAAATCACCACACAAACTTTAGCATTGTCACAAAGATTGAGCTTAACAATGAAGAGATCACAGGCGCTCGTTTAGCGGATGAATTTAACAAATAATTTGTTGAACTTAAAGTAGAACGTCCGACTGAAGGGGCACTCGGTTACATCAGAACGAAAAACCAGGAATCCCTTTTTTTAGTCCTGTAATAGAGCCTGATGTTATTTCGGCGTTCCGAGGACTAAATAACAGTAAAAGCAGCGACGCAGACGGTATAAACGTTGCACCAGTCAAACATGTAATGGAAGTAATTTCACCGTGCCTAATGCACATATTTAATCTGTGTTTTTTTTTTACAGGGAGTGTTTCCAAAGCGATTGCAGGTTGCTAGGGTGACAGCAATATATAAAAAAGGCGATAAGAATGACATTGGAAACTACAGACCCGTGTCCATACTCCCTATTTTCTCTAAAGGGCTGGAAAAGGTAATTTACGCCAAAATAATGAATTTCTGCAATAAATACAGTATACTCTCCCAGTCACAATTTGGCTTCCGTAAATACAGGTCGACGGAACAGGCTTTACTGGAGCAGAAAGAATTTATTTGAAACGCCTTTGAAAAAAAAAAGTAGCCGTGGGTGTTTTGTAGACTTCACAAAAGCGTTTGATTTTCTTAAACATTCGATCTTACTCAAAAAATTAGATACATATGGGATACGTGGTAATGCACTAGCACTTCTAGCATCTTATTTAGAAAATTGACAATATGTCTACCTCAATGGTTTCTCTTCAGACAAAAAACAATAACATCAGGAGTACCTCAGGGAAGTATCCTTCGACCACTTTTATTTGATATCTATTTGAATGACATTGTATGTATTAATCCGAACATATAGTTTATGCCGATAACACGACTATGCTTTTCTCAGCTGCATGTCCGAATGACTTAATTTCTGAAGCAAATAGCTCACTATCGCGTTTGCATGAGTGGTCAAGTGCTAATGCATTGGTAATGCTAACACAGCCAAGACGAAAGCTATACTTTTCTGTCCGAGAAATAAGAGCGTTTTTATAAATACAAATCTTTTGTTAGGCGATTCAAAAATAGAAATGCTCCGTGCATTCAAAACTCTTGGCGTTGTGTTCAATGAGAACTTAACGTGGGAAGACCACGTGGAACATGTTGTTTCTAAGATTTCAAGTATGGTAGGAGTTATGTACATTAATAAAGAGATGCTGCCTGTGCAGGTCAAGGTTATTCTTTACAATATATTATTTCACTCTCATATTAGTTGTGCACATTTAGTTTGGGTAACTACGGCTGTCACAAATTTACGTAAAATTCTTACAATGCAGAAAAGAATGTTGCGACATGTTCTCGGTGTTCGTCTACATCACCCATCTCTGCCTTTGTTTGATAAGTTGGAAATTATGAGAATTACTCACATTTATCCATGCCGCCTGTGTTTAACATATAAAAAGGATGTAAAAGAAAACGCAAACTTTCTCTCAGCTTTAGCTTCTCTGTCAAAGAAAGCTCCTTTATACGATACGCGTAGTAGGGAAATTTGGAACGTAGAGACGTGTAGAACTACCTATGGAAAGCAAATTATGAAAACTGCCAGAATTATTGAATTTTTGTCACAGACACGCTATACAGCTAGAAAAAACATCTAAACAGCAATTAAAATTATTTTCTTCTGCCTTAGGTGTATTTCTCTGAACATTGTTCTCGTTTGTGTAAATTCGTATGTCCATATCATAGATTTCTGTTTGTCTTCTGACGTGCTTCCTGAATTCTTTTTTCATTGTGAAATTTAGTGATGAATGTTCGTGATATACCATTATGAAGATGTTAGTGAGCCGTTGTTGTGTGTATGGTGTTTACATATGTCTTCCAGCAGTGTCCTGTAAATGTAAAGTGATTACATACAGTTGCATGTTCACACGTTTGGGAATATGCATATTTATATGCCACATAGATGCTTGTAGCTATAGCTATTATTTTTGTATAATCAAAAAATATGTTTTCATTTCTTGTCGGTAGCTGAACTGTCTGCCTTTATGGAATTACCTCCCCCATCACGTTGATGGAAAAATAAAGGCTATTATTATTATTATTATTATTATTATTATTATTATTATTATTATTATTATTATTATTATTAGGCGCCACACTTTACTCCGTTTGCAACATGCCGCGAGAGAGAGATTGTCCACGCCAGCCAATATATCGCGAAATGGAAACACGTATAGAGCTGCGGTCGAATTTCGCGTTAGGGGTATCGTAATCGTCGGCGAATATTTTTTAGAGATGTTCAATTGCTGCAATCGTTTCTCGCTCCACTTTTTCACTCTGGCAAGACACGTTGAAGCCCACTTTCCGCAAACATTGTTGGCCAGAGTGACGCACGTTGCGCGCAATGCAAGTAAGCAAGGATCGATAGTCTTGCACCTCATGATGCTGAGGCTTTCCAGCAAATAAACGTTCAGGGTATGTACCAGCGGCACATAACAAACAGGCGGCAATTCAGTGTTCTTTCATTCTCAACAGCATAATGTAATGAACTCGCACGCAGCAAATACACCAATTACGTACACACAAGCGAGTTACTACACGAACTCGGTATCACCCCACGCTCAGAAAAGTTACGTGTAGGCTGCTTTTACACTGACACTCAGAATTATTGTCTGGTGAAGCTTAGCGCAAAGTAAAATACGCACATAGAGTTACCCGGGGAGGACACTGCCAACTATTAATACTGTACGACGTATATTACGTACGTCTGGCAGCCAGCCTACAAGGGCAATATGCTTAAGCTTCATTATTAATATTTTATAATGCATTCAGTGCAGCCTGTAATGCGTATAATCTCAGCAATGTAATTTGGTAGTGTATATGTTTAAGTGAAATAATGTGTAAATCTACTTTACCTACTCTATGCGCTTGAACAATATTTTGCTGAACAAATGAAGTGATTCATGTAGGTTTTAGATTTAGTTTTGGGTAGAAGTACATTAGTACGTGTGCTTTATGTACGTTTACCTTCTGCAATGGGCCAATAGTAGGCTTACAGTAATTTAAGTAAACGAATACTCCAGGATATCGCCTTTCAAGATCATACAAGCAAGCAGAGTTATCACTATCGCATAACTTTCTCTCTATGTTTTTATTAAGATAAGCCTCAAGCATTCGAAATGGTGCAGCCTTCTTACTATTGTCTAAGATCTGCAATTCCTGAAATTCTTGCTCGCATGCGGACGCAGACTGGTGCTCTCTTATACGCGCTTCAAAGTAAGATCCTTCAAGCAGGTCTCTAGTTCTGACGTTTGCTTCTACCTTTCCTCGTGTGCTAAGCATCCTTGGCCTTTTGCGGGAAACTTCCTGCCACTAATCGCAGTGCCATGTTCGGCAACACAACCCTTTTGAGGGGCTTAGTTTTCGTAGCTACGCCACATGATATGCATACACGCATTTGTACTTTCTGGGTGAAGGCAGCGTTCTACCGTCTTCGAGTGAACAGTATTATACGACGAGAGCTCTTCGATAACACAGGACAAATATTTCCAAAACACCTATTAGATTGAGAAAAAATTGCGGTTTAGAAATGCAAAGTCTCATTTGCCGGATAGCTTTTGAAATGAAGATGTGATTTTCCCCTTGGTTGTTTGGAACGGGTGAGTCTGTTGTTCAATAAAAAGAGTAAAAAAAATCTGGTCAACTTCTTTATCTACACACGTTTATTGAAAAGCTGACTGAAAGACTTGTGACCTAGCGCATCTAAAAATGTTGTTACCATGCCTTCATTTTAATTTAATTTACCAGGGAGCTTTCTCTGCAATGACGAGGCATCAAATAATTTTTTACCATGTGTTGTTTAACTGTCCTGGAGCACTTTCCTTTGTCACCTTGACCGGTGACTGTACGCAGTTTTAGGCACTGGCAGCAGGTGTAGTTCGATGGTTTCTTACTACATTGACACTTGTTGATTTAAATAAATAATAAGATCCGTTTTCGAAAACAACGATGAATGAACGTTACCGGCATATCCATAATTCAGAAAGCCTGAATATGCTTATTAGCTACCTGAGCGCTTCAACAACTCTTCCGAGAAGCAGCCCAAGGTGTCCTTCTGCATATTCTTTGTCCTTTATGCTACACCGACGGCCTTCCAACAAATGTTTCAACGCATAAGTACTTTCTGCAGAATGCTGTCATAGGACAAGCAGGCGATAATAGCACACTAAACTTGCCAGCGTCATTTTTAATTAGGCAGATCATTTGGTTTTCAACGAGACTAAGCAGCTTATGCCGTTTCCCAGCGTTACGGCGTCTCTCTCCGGAGCTTTAAACGAAGGGTTGCGGGTGGTCGACACTTCGATTTTCGCTTGTCCACACTTCGCATCATTAGGGTCCTCCCTTCCTGCTGCTATCACCAATGGTGAACAAGTGCAGCACGGCCCACCGAATGCGCGTGTAGCAATGATGCTCACCGAAAATAGTTGGACCGCGTGTCTGATGGCAGCGTCGGTCAGAGCCCAGCCGTTTGTGCCGGTATCGCTGTCTAGGAGACCAAAGCCGCGTACTCCTGGAGTCTTGTAAAGTTGAGCGGCGCTTTTGCGAAAGGACGTCCTTCGAAACGCAGCCTTGGCTTCCAGGAAGGACTCCGAACCAAAAGTGAACAAGAATCTCGCAGTAGTATTGTAGTTGAGCAAGAAGCTATACTCGGACTCTGTGAACAACAACAAGAAGAAATGCATTTATGCGGTCCGCAGGCAGATTATTACCTCGGGAGACGTCAAATCTGTGCCAATTTTTATACGCCACCGTCGCTTTTGAGAGCACTTAGCGGGTGTTGATGGGGAGTCGTGTTAAGCCAGCAGAGCGTAAATTACCTTCAGTTGAGCAAGCGTTAGCCCAGTACACAAGGATAGCCTCGCTAGCTTGAACACGTCAGCGAGGTTTAGACTTGTGCACTGTTTTGAAGAGCGCTAATGCAGCAGTAGCACCTTGTGGCTTCTAACTTAAGAGTGCGCTTCACTTACCTTAAGTAATATGACAGATTGGAGACACAGTTTACGGAAGCGTTTAGATAAGGCGGTAATGACAGCGGAGATTAAATTTAGCTTCTGATATTGCGAACAGCTATGTGCCACGCAGCGTCAGTGAAACGTTTACTGCCTGGCCAAATGTCAACGATAAATCCAAATTAAGTGCTAACTTACTATTTCAGAAAGTGTGCGTCTTGCGGGAGAGAAATGGGATTTCTTAAGGATAGACTCGGGAATATACTACTCAGTGTCAATTGGGGGCTTACATCTCGATGCCTACGCCGGCTGTGGAAAATGATCTGATTGGGGAGTTTCGGCGGAAATCATTCTCTTGTAGTCGACTCGATTACATCGACTGAAGTCATCATCATCATCATCAGCCTGGTTACGCCCACTGCAGGGCAAAGGCCTCTCCCATACTTCTCCAACGACTGAAGTCGATGAACTCTATTTATTTGCATGTACCTTACAGGCCTTCGAGAAGGCATTGTGTAAGGGGGAAAATACGGTAGCATATCAGTATGGAATTGGGAAAAAGAGACATCAGTATAATGAAACGAATATGCACGCAACATGAAAAATTAATACGACATTAGCAAACACAATATGTAGAGCAATAACAATAAACTGTAGACACAATAACACAATAGCATAATAACATTATAAACGTTTTTGCATGTATACAGTAGTAAGTATAGCAAAAAATTAGGATAACTGAAATTCTTTTATTAACATGTAGAAAATGCAGGAAAGAAATTAAAAGGCAAGACGTGTTAGACGGTTGAAACGGCATATTGATCGATTAGAAGATTGCGAAATGCACTGTACTTAGGTTGGCAAGCGATATTATCTGGTAGAGCGTTCCATAAACGGACCGCACGGGGCAAAGCTGAAGAATTAAAAGCGTGTGTGTTGCCATAAATTCGGGTGTAGCTGATCTGATTGTTCAGTCTTTGTGACGTCGAGGACGCTTTCTTCAGGTTTGATAGAGTTAGGCCAACTGTGTGAATGAATCTATGAAATAATAATAGAATGGCAATATCAGGGCGAGTAGTTAGTGGTTGCAACGAAAGATCGACTTCTATTTGGGTTACACTCGACTGGTTACTATAAATTTTTTTTTAAATGAAACGGCTCGCTCTACTCTGGATGCTCTCCAGGAGTTCGATGATGCATTTTTGATGAGGAGACCATATACATGAGGCGTACTCAATTTGTGGCCGTAGAATAGTTATGTAGGCTAGTTTTCTTAGTGATGATGGCGCAGTTCTTAAGTTGCGGCGCAGAAATCCTAATGATCTGGAGGCGTTAGCTGAAATATGTATAATTCGTGCAATATGTAGAATTCAACCAAGAGCAACTTAATATACTCCAGTGACTTGGTGTGGCTGAACTATTATTTTGCAGGAAATTGTGCAAGAACAACACGTAATACAGCGAAGTTGTTAGTGTCGACGTCAACACAGCGAAGTTGCTTGTATCGAGGTTTCTGAGACGTCGACACTAACAACTTCGCTGTTTAAGTGTTCTTGCAGAATTTCCAGCAAAATAATAGTTCAGCCGCACCAAGTCATTGGAGTATATTAGGTTGCTCTTGGTTGAATTATACATATTGCATGTAGAGCTCATCGACATAAGTCGACATAATCGAGTCTACTACAAGAGAATGGTTTCCGTCGAAACTCCCCAATCAAATCATTCTGGACAGCCCGCCTAGCTCTCTCGATGCGCGCAATGTTTTTAATATCGCCGCTAGTTTACATATACAATCAAAACCAAATACGATGAACCCGGATAAAGCGAAATATTATTTATACATGAACATAGGAAACTTACTGACTGGTCTGCACGTAGAATTGAACTGAACATCGAATATGTCGAAATCGGGGCATCAGCTGCCCAATGCAGCGGCCGGTACGGCAGGTAGTGCATTCAAAGCGAGATTATATCAAGTCGCTTACGCGTGTGTTAACAACCTTGATCAATCCGTTAAAAGTTAGGAGCCAACTCCGTTGAGGCCAACTCATTTTCCGAACGCCATATTATTGACGCTGAGACGCAGTTCAAGGCAGTGACAAATATTACTATTATCTACAAGGTGTGTTCATCGTCAAATAATTTCTTTCATCGCAAGGAAAGACGACGAATGAGAAATGAAAAAAAAAAGACAGCGCTTAAACCCAATATGTTGAAAAATAGCCAACATCAATTCCGAGCAGCGGCGTCTGTGAGCTTCTATGGTATCAATGTCTTTCGGTGGCCTTAAAAATTATTGGAGGATAAATCACGGTCGACTATCCGGGCTTGTAGTTTTGTCACCAGTTGCGTTGTCGACTGTGGTGTACTTTCGCTTTCAGTAAATCGATTCCTTCCTTGCTTCCTTTATTCACTGGATGTAACAATTAGGCCTATAAGAAGCGCATTAGAAACATTAGAAGCATTAGAAACAGAAAGTTTCTTACACACGAGCTATGGCACAACGAATCCCCTAATGAACCTGTTCACTGCAGATATAGAAAAAGCCTAAACTGGACCAGTTTTCATTGCAAATTGTGACACAGAAGGATGAAAGAACTTCCAACAACCCATCCATCGCACGTAATTCACATTTGCGCTGCTTTACAGCACATGGAACGTACATTACCACCGACGTAAAATATTCTGCTTCCGAGATCTAATACTTATGTATATAGCGTAGCGTATTACAACTATGTTTTGTAAGGAATACGCTTACGAGTAATCTATTCCTCACAATATGTTTGCCACCTCCCTCGTAATACGTTAAGCATGTGCTTTGTTTGTTCCTGTCACGCGCGGTTTGAAAACAAATATAACGTATAGCTGCACAAGCAGGTCTGAAGTATAAGTACCTAAATAAAAACATTGCTTTTAGCCAGCACATCTCACCGTGATTGTCGGCCACCAATTACACGTCAACTCCACACCCACTTAGCAAGCTTAAGCCACTTTAAGTTAAAAAAAAAATAAAGTCGCGGTTTTCATAAGCTAATCTTTTGGCTCCTGTCTCCCTCCTCCATCGCACTCCCCCCCCCCCCCCCCCCCCCCGTCAAAAGAATAAGAGAACTGCAAGGCATAATATTTTGTAAACGCATTAGATTTACTGCCAGGGGAAATATTCTTAACTGTGGATTCTTTATACGATTCTTTTCTGCCATCAGCAAGCGCACCGTTGTATGACCCGTCCGGGTTGGCCTCAATGTCGAGGATGATGTAGTCGCAGATATTGGGCTCTGGCAGCTTTCTCCATGACACCCAGCTCTGGTCGGTGGATCCACTGGGCAGCCGCCCTGGAGCCAGCAGGGCGCATAAGAGAGCTGCTCCTACGAACGGCATGGCAATACACCAGGGATTTGAAGAGATCCTTGTGCGAGATGACCTAATGACGTTGATGAGATGAACGTTTCGGCGTGAAGCTTTATAACCTTTGCTTATGTACAAATGCCTTTGTTCTTTAGGGATATGTACTTCCACTTTATTATTTATTTAGTATTCCTTTCTTAATTTAACTTCTTCTTGTTATTCCCTTTATTTCTTCCTTTCGCAGCACTGTCATCACGGAAGAAGGTCAGGAGTACTAACTCGCTTGCTCGCTATGCGCCAGGCAACTCTAATGCTTCCGCTACTCGTTGGCGCTAACTTTCTGCCGTGCTTTCATTGCCCACGCGCTTTCTTAATGCTTCGTGCTTTCGGCACACGCTATAGATTCCTTTCGCCGCGAACCATTCGCTGTCTCATACCAGGCAATTTAGGTAAGCTATAGATAGGTTCTTCTGGCACGTCCTTTCCGACCTTATCAACGAAACAAAGAAAAAAATGTGTGCGGGGGTGGGATGGAACCAGTGGCCCAGCAGCTCGAAACTGAGGAGCGCCGATCGCCTCGGAGAACGAGTTTGCACTGCAGCAGCAGCCTATCTTTTATCGTATTAGCCGAGGTTAGGCGAAGCTTTCTTGAAGGGTTTCGATAAACGCTATGAAAAGAGGCGCATGATGCGTACCACTTTATATTGAAGTCCGCGCAAGGAACCCTTCACGTTCTTCTTATATTGCAGTTTTGTGCCACGCGGCTTCGCAGTAACGCCAGTGTAACTATTCTTTCGCACCGCGTTATATGTGGCATGGCGATTACGTGCTGGCCCGGCAAGACGCGGAGCCCCCTCAACCGCGTCGACCACGTGACCCACGCTGTGGCGGTTAAGCTGTCTCCGGGATCAGCCCATTTCGCTCGGCGAGTAATCGACCAAACAGAAAGCGCCAATCCTCGAGAAGGAAGGTGAGGAAAGTTGCGCTTTACTAATGGAATTATGCGCTTGATGCCTTACATTAGCGTTAGTGAGCGCTTAAGGTTTTCTACGAGTGTCGGCCAATATTAAAAGAAGCCATCCTTCGGCAAGCCATTATTTGTCAACTGCGTGACAATGTGTGGGCTGTCCTGTATGCGAACTATTTGGAAGGACTGCATTAGCACTCAGCAGTAGCCATGGTAAACAAAATATGGGAGGTGTCACAAAGACAGGTAAGCTTTAAACACCGATCAATATTAGGTTTCTCCGAGAGCATCTGCAGTGGTAAAGGTTACATCAACAAAGTAATTTTATATCGGCAGCTCCTCCATTGCCGTTGCGCCTATATCTGTGAGCTATACAGATTCTTCGCTAAATAACGGCTCTATTGTCGCTTTTTGTTTGATATGTGGCACAACTCACCTACAGATGTTGGCTTGGACACCTTAGAGACCTGTTGAGGGTAGCTGGGCTTCTTGCGGGGATAGTTGGTAGCGCTTTTCTCGACCTCGATGCCCAGTTCCGTTAAGGCAGGTGTCGTATCTGGAGACCTTTCTGATGCCACCAGAGCTACAGAATAAAAAGTTGAATGTAAGAATTAGAAATCACGGTAGCAATTCGATTTCTCACGCCAGTAATCTGGCAAAGCAGTAGTTTGGCAACTGATCACAACACTACCATTAAGTCCTATTGGTTTGTGCGTGAATATAATTGCACCTGCACGCAGTATTTCTCACCGGGTATAAGTTCCCAGATAATATTGTAAGCAACCTCAATTTATTACACTCCCAAACCTGAATAAACTTGCTTGTAAACGGCTCCTCACCAGGTTGGACATAGGAAACAGAAAACCACGGCGCATACAAAACGCTACGGCGCTCATGTGGGCAACGTATTCCACCGGTGTGCACGTTGAAAAGAGTTAAACGTTTGAAATTCGCTTCTCAATGAAGATCGAGGGCTTCTCAATGAAGCCTGCCAACGACATGACGGAATATGTGCGGCGTTTTTAAGTATTGCACAATGTTTGGGCGTGTGCCTTATGTACAAATTTAAAACGAAAGCTATATCTATGTTTACCTATGTTTTCCTTTTGTTTGTGTGTATGCGAGCGTGCGTGCGCACAGTTCACTTCTCTCGAATTTTGAGTCCTTCGGATTGACATAGACCGCTCCTTCGATGCCGCTTAAAATTTCTAGTTTTTTTAAATATTTTTTTTTATTGCCGGCTTCGCAAAAGAAAAAACAATGTGAATATTACATGGCCATAAAAAAAACTGGTCATTGCCGGACCAGTGTGTTGTGATAAAAACGATGTAGGCTAGTCACTTTGTCCAAAGCACTTAGCCAACCAGGAGGATGATTCTGTGCACAGAAAAATTCGCGTATATACAGCACACTTTCAATGAAGTGTTCATGTACTGGGGCCTAAACAATGCGCTCATGTCTCATATCCATACGCGTTCGCCACACGCTATGCATGCACAGCAGCATTACTAGTAAGAAGTTGTATAAAGATCTTGTTGATGTATTCTTGCCTGTACCGCTGCATCGTACAGTATTTGTTTTAGGTTGAGAACGAGATGTTCTTAAGAGAGGTAAAAGAATGCCGGTAAGAGCTTCTGTTAAATCTTTCATCTTTCAACTACATACACGCACTCTCCCAGTGAAACCGTGGTTACAAAGCAAAGGCATTTTTGTACCTTGGACTGTGAATTGCTTTATATGCAAAAAACCGGAGACGATCGAGCATATCTTTCTGGACTGCCATGACGCAGTGTTTTTGTGGGACATTCTAAAAAAAAAATTATGGGGTTTTACGTGCCAAAACCACTTTCTGATTATGAGGCACGACGTAGTGGAGGACTCCGGAAATTTCGACCACCTGGGGTACTTTAACGTCCACCTAAATCTAAATACACGGGTGTTTTCGCATTTCGCCCCCATCGAAATGCGGCCGCTGTGGCCGGGATTCAATCCCGCGACCTCGTGCTCAGCAGCCCAACACCATAGCCACTGAGCAACCAGGGCGGCTGCCAATAAAACTACTATGCTTGCTTCGTATAACTGTCGATTAATTTGCTATCGCAGTCGCTGCTTCGCTTTTCGGGCGAAACTGCTACTTTTTCAAAGAAACGTCCGTCGTCGAAAGGCGATCGAAAGGTTGCAGACGTGACTCTTTGCCAGTATTTACTTCATTACCTTAGTTTAGACATAGATATTGAGAACTAATGACTCGCAAAGGAAAGTTTCATTTGTGATGGCAGCCTCTACAGGAACACGCATTGACAGCAAAGCGCTACCGGAACCACACCTTCTTTGTTACAGATTCTTTTCTAGCTTGTTTTTTAACGACAAAGATAATCTGGCTTCTCATGCTCGCCAGTATAAGAAATGAGCCTGACCGCCAGTCAGCGGTAGCAAATGCATTGTCAGTGGAATACCTACCTGTGAATATTGAGAAGTGCATCAGACCGCACATGCCGATAACCGTAAGGCGCCCCATGCCAATGACCTCCTCGGCGATGCGCCTGCAACGTGCACAGATACGATTAATAATCTCGTACCCTCGCGTTGTTCACTCTCGAGCTACAAGGGTTTAAATTAATTAAATTAATTAATTAATAATTAATTCATTGATTAACTAATGTACTCTCAACGCTATGAGGTGTATACAGATAAGTGGGCGAGTATGAACAACGACGAGAAAAGCATAAGAGGAGGAGATATACAGTTCATTACAAAACATGTTCACTTGCAGACATGAAGGATGCTGGTGTTGCGAGGGAGACGACGGTGGTAGGCGCGTCATTCTAGCCGACGCTGGTCTTTGGGACAAAGGACTCGTGATAACGTTCAGCATGAGTATTCGACAAGCGAACTTTGAGATGTTGCTGAACGCCATTATTTAGATTTACAAAGATAAATCACCAGTATAATGTTACGATGAGGCGACGAAGAGAACGACGATGGTGCTGAAGACGACGAAAAGTGGACATAGCCGGGCTGGGCTCTCTTCCGTCTCCGCGAACGTTCGCTCTTTGTAAATATATTCTAAATAGTTTTATACTCGCAACATTAGCTTGAACGCAACACCTTCAAAGCGAAATTTCAAGAGCAAGAACAGAGTCATGGACACTACTCGTTTTCATATCTGTGGTACCTTGAATTTTTCTGCGGCTGCAGAGAAAACGGTCGAGATCTGAAAAAGGACATCGTCGCAGGGCGCTAGCACTGAGCGATGACTGCGACCGGAAACGTGCTTCGAACAAAGTTTCGCTGCTCCACGCAGACAAGATGCGTTAATTGTACGAAAGTGTCAACGTTCTTGCTACCGCAATTTCTTAACTGCGGGAAAGTTACGCAACTCTATTCCGGGGCACTGCACACTACAGGAACGGCGTTATATATGTATAATGCAGAAATATGGATTGGGGAGTTTCCCGCTGGCAGTTGTTTTTTGTAACTCACAGTTTTTCGTCAGTTATTGCACACGATTTGAGGCCGTAAATTAAACATTTGCTTTCTAGAGTCACTATACCATTTAACTTTCTTTCTAATGGAAAGAAAAGAGAAACACAAATCAGCGCAGCCTATGTCACATCAAACAAGTACTTCATTGTACCTGTATTTGGTTAGAGAAATGGAAGCGTGCTCCAAGTTAGAGCTTCCGGTTGGCGGGAACGCTGTAATCCGTGACATTCGAGGCATCGCTTGAGGACCACTGTTCTCGCTTACGTCATCGTGATACATGTCCGGTCTGCGCACTCCACACATTGTAGGCACGAAACTGATACGGGAGGTTGACAAATATCGTGGCGCGCCATTGCCTAGTACCGTGGTGGTGCTTTTGAAAACGTCGCTTGCTCTCTTGGGAGTCCGGAATACTTAATCTTACAGCACTATGTTCAGTGAAACCATTACATTTGATTTGATAAGGCAATAACAATACAATTCTTCTATTCAAGGTCTTACGTCTGAACTAAAATATTAGCAGGTAGTAAATTAATCACGTCCTTATGCTAGTAAGCTATTCGACGTAATGAAGTAGCTTTTATATAATTTATTTATTATATATGTAATTATATGTATATTATATTAATATGTATACTATATATATATATAACTGGGAGATCTAAGATCATTCACGTCGTGATTACCCTGAATTACACAATACATGTAGCGGTTGTGGAGCACACAAATTTTCATTCTAGCTCCCCAGGCATATAAATTTTACTTCTATATATAAGTTTGCTGCTATATAAATTGTAGTGTTTTGGACTACTAATTAATCCTTTGGTGCAATCGAATAGTTCTCGTGACACAATTCTGTCACGAAAACTATGCGATTCCACCAATTGATTAAGCAGTATTCCAAAACACTGCAATTAAAATGCCTACCTTGGAAACTTTCCCAAAAAATATAGAACATAGGGATTGATATCATAAGTAGGCAAAAATAATGAACCTCCACGAATTGCTCGCTACACGTTTTCTTGTTCATACCAGAGCATAAGTTAAAATACCAATTGGCGCGTTTACAACTCCGACCATCGTATTACTTGAAATATAATTTTCTCTAATCATTGCATGATTGCATATTTATAGCAGAACAGCTGCATAGCGCCTGGTGCCACTCCAGAGGGACAATAAAGAGACTAACTATTATTGGCAAATATTATTGAATATTTTGGCTGTAAGATTTTCATTACTATTAATTAAAATGAACGCCATACATGCCTTCATTGAACGTCAAGATGAACGCGCCAGTGGGGCGTCATGAACCTTAAAAACATTTCTTGTATTCGGGCCGTTCTACAGCACCAAAGGCTGTTTAATCTGACGAAGTTGAGTGTTTGGCTTCCTTGCAACCCATAGCTGTTCAAAACGCAAAACCTCTAACCTAGGGCGATTTCAATATTATGAACTAGACCTCAGAACAGTCTATTAAAATGCATGACGCCACCGTGAGCTGGTTGGAAAACTTGAAGACGGTGTCAACATTCGAGTTTGGTTCTTGCGTCTTTTCTGTCTTTCCAAGTCTAGCTTCGCGGTAACGGTGTTATCTGTCTTTTTTTTTTTTTGCATTGTAGAAGCTTGATTCACTAACGCAGCTCGATTTCCTTGTCTTTTTAGGGTCTCTTTATTGGATCAGATGTGTTCCTTGCAAAAAAATTATGTAGCGAACTTGGCCACGCGCTCCAAGGCTTGCACGTGTGGACCGTTTCTCGATGAGAGAAAGATTCTCGGTAGAAGCAAACACCTTCATTTTTAAGCTAGTAAAAGGTCAGCTTATACCCGTGCCACACGGGTACATAAAATGGCATTCAGCAGTTAAGCCCTTAAGTTCCTGAATGACATTCTTTTTCGGCGGAGCTGCCACACGTCCAAATTTAATGACGTTTGACCCGATGATGTCGATGACAGCGTCTTCTGAAGTGCGCAATGTTAGGGTATGAATTTAAAAAAAATATGCATTTACAAGTTTAAACTACCGTGATAAAGAGTGAAATGTAAAACTAAGCATACTATGGCAGGGTTAGTTTGAGTTTCTTGCTGTCTTTTAGAATCGACCATAGCAACTGTGGCCAATGTATGTCAAATCCGAAGCCCACAAACAAAATGGCGCCTGCCGCAGTGAGACCGTTGCAGCGCCGACCTGAGGAAGTTCGTCGAGCACAACTGACGGCTGCATTGATATATATGCCTCCGCGCGAGAGATTGTGCGGAACATCGCAGCCTCCAAGAGAAAAGCGAAGGTCTGAGAAATCAGATGCGCGACGTAGAGCTCCAGATGTTTTCGAACACGTTCAACTTGGTTGACGTCGCTACTATTCTGAGCACAACAGCTAGATCTCGATGACGCTTTCCTCGCATCCAGCGGTGGTTTGAGGACACCCTGCCTAATTTGGGAGAAGCGCACTTCAAGAAGTGTTTTGGTGTTTCACCAGCCACGTTCAGGTATATTGTGCAGTCTTGTTGCAGTGATCTGCAACGTGTAGATACTGTAATGACCGAGGCCATTTCTGTGGAAAAAAGAGTCGCCGTCAGGCTCTGCCGTTTGTGTTCAACTGCGGAAGACAGGACGATTTCAAAGTTATTTTCACTTGGCCGTTCAACAGTGAACAAAATATATAAGGAGTTCTGTGCAGCTGTTCTGCGATACCTTGAAGAAACCTGGCTCAAGATGCCTGCACCCGCGGATATTGAAGACCACATGAGGGAGTTTTTTGCCATGACTGAGTTCCCACAAGGCTTTGGTGCGCTTGACGGATGCCATTTCCCGGTGTCACCTCCGAAAGAATATGCTTCAGATTACCACCACAACAAGGGGTGGTGAGTTGAGATTTTTTCGACTATGCCCTCATACTTCGAGAGCAATAACCTGATTACTCATTTTGTTCTCTCAACGGTTGTTTACTATTGCATAGTTTGTTGAATGGTGTAGAATTTGGTTTCTACACCATTGAATTTATTTCCAATGCTTGGAATTTTTTTTTCTTTTGATCGCTGTTTGAACACTCATTTCGTTCTGCCTGCAGGTACAGTATGATCCTGCTGGCAGTAGTCGACCACGGTTACCGATTCTGCTACACAATGTCGGCTCTCCTGGGCGGTGCCATGATGCAATTGTTTATGGCAGGTCGACACTTCGGAAGCTAATTGAAGGTGATTTATTTCAACATCCAACGCTGTCATTGAAGGTGTTCGTGTACCATCTATTATTTTATGCGATCAAGCGCTTTCACTGACATGTAATCTTCAAAAGCCATACGCAATGCATTACCTAACACACCTGAATATACATTTAATTACAACTTGTCGAAATTGAGAAGAATTGTGGAAAATCCTTTTGGCCGAATGAAAGCCAGATTTCGCTTTGTTATGAAGCGCATGGAGTGCAGTTTCGACACTGCCGCATTAGTTATTAGGGCACGCTGTGTTTTGCACAATGCTTGTGAGGAATTTAAAGAACCATTAGAGCAGCAATGAGAGCAAGCGGTAGCTATGTGGGATGCCAACCATGAACAGCCTTCTCATAGTTCAGAATCATGTGCTAGTAATGGCCAAGCTATAAGAGTGGCACTGGCAAAGGCCTTTTTTGCAAAAAGCCAGCGGCCCGCCCATCTAGGCTAGACTGACCGGCTAAAGCTCCTTATGTGTGCTATACTAGGACAGACACGTCACTTGTATCTACATAGGCAGCCATTTTTTAGCCCATCTTTATTGCTTTCATTAATTTATTTAGATGTAGAAACATATTTCAAAGTCTGTACCTGACTGGTTCTATTTTAACAAAGTGGTCAGGTCTTACCATTGCTTCTGCAACGTTGTACATGGACAAAGTATCTAGTTGGTGGCCTCCTTTGTTGTAAAAGCAAATTAAGCATTTCCTGTTTTGTGCAGAATACATTGACAAGGCTGTCGGGCAAACTTCTATTTCTTTTGGGCTGTAATTAGTACATTTCAGCCACCACTGTGCATACCTCGCAATAGCAGAACCTACGTGCACAAGAGCTTGTCGTAGGCAATTATGAAACCACGTATTCTTATAGGAAAGTGTGAACTCCTGTAATGACGTTTAATTTTTGAACATGTCAATTTCATTCCATATAACATTTGCAGTCTTTCATTCTGGGTCATGCGACTATTGAATGTACAGCTCCATCGCCGGAGGTCGTGACTCACAAGTGAAATAAAGAAAATTCAGTGGTTTTAACTATAAAATTTATTAGCCTTCTAATAATTAACACTTTCTCCAACAGCTTCGGGCCTTGAAGGTATTGAAATAAAAAACAAAGCGCGCACACACAGAATATTCTAACGGAAAAAAATACTTCAACACATCAATTAGTTGCGTGTCCCGCTTTGCAGCTTCACCTTGCAACTTCAGCTGCATTTTATGAAGTTCGAGCTCCTGCATTTTCAAGTCGTACCAGCTTGTCCGAAACTTATTTTGTTTCTGGACAACTTCCCCGAGCACGCCATCCCTGCATATTTTTTTTTTTTTTGGCCTGCAGCTTATCTCGGAGGGGTACAGCGGCTGGGGGAACGTTGGCCTGGGGCGGGCTGGCCTGGGCTGGGCTGGTTGGGGCTTGTCTGGTCTGTGGACGGCTGGCCAACCCCATCGTCCACCTCTGTTGGCACTGTCTCGTATAAAATGCATGGTGGTGGGCTGTTGTCATTTCCTAGTAGTTCCAAGCTGTCTAATGGAGCGTTGTATGTCCATAACTCGCGTTCCTCGCATGGCTGCCCTGTTTCCACGCTTCAGACAATCTGTAAAAGGTTGCAAAAGCATTGCTGACATGAAGAGCTCCAGTCACAGATACTGAATGTATACTTTATGGTCGTAAGAACCTAGGTGACAATTTGAACAGTTTAATACAATTCAACCTAGAATTGAATTATGGGGTTTTACGTGCCAAAACCACTTTCTGATTATGAGGCACGCCGTAGTGGAGGACTCCGGTAATTTCGACCACCTGGGGTTCTTTAACGTGCACCTAAATCTAAGTACACGGGTGTTTTCGCATTTCGCCCCCATCGAAATGCGGCCGCCGTGGCCGGGATTCGATCCCGCGACCTCGTGCTCGGCAGCCCAACACCATAGCCACTGAGCAACCACGGCGGGTCAATTCAACCTAGGGTGTTGAAAGATCCGTGCATGCTTACTTCGGAGACTGTGAGCTCTCCACAGCTGCTTTCAACAGCCAGACTGGCATCATTAGCAGGCAATGATCCCAAGAATTTATGTATCTTCCAGTAAAACTTCCATTGAACGGCTCCGGAACCTGTTGTTCGGTTCTTCGTGCGCAATATAGTATGTAAAAAATTAAAAAGACATTCATAAAAAACGACAGAACCCATAAAACATGCATGTGCACACTGACATTGCAAACTTTTAGCTGTCACAGGGCATTATATGGGCGCTGACGCTTTCGAACTATTTATTGAAAACAGCGGAAGCACACGATAGCCAAAAGTTTCGTGACTAGGCCGCTTGTATTACATGCGCATTACAGAAACAGTGCGCTGACGGGAACATAACTGCACTACTGTTGCCCACATAATAGACGAGCACTGTTTTGATTTCGTTGCTTCAGAATATCACCTAAAGCCACCAGACACAAAGTCTGAATTCATGGCTGCTCTAAGAACATTTTTGGTAGTATTTCATATCCGCCCTGTAGGCGTGTACGGGCTTACCGAAATATGTAATGTTTCCCTGAATGTACCACATTTCAACGAGCATCGCCTGAACAGGCTACATATACTGCAGACACCCTCCTCGCATAGACGAACACACACCTGTGCCACGTGCACTACGCAACTCCCATTGATGCATAAGCGTGGAAGAAAAAGACACATACCTGTATGTGTTCCGCAGGTTTTCCATTTTAGAATGGACTTCATCATCATCATCATCATCATATGTACTTTATTTCTCGTCCGAGCGAGGGGAGACTGGGACTAAAGGCTCGAAGGCCTGACAGAGGTCCCAGACGCCACGGTTACAACAGCGGATAAAATCAGCACAAATGAATACACATATAACGTACATACATTTCGCACAAGAGATCATAATTTCAGTAACAAAAATGATTACAATATTTGTTCGTTAGAACCAGTAAGCGACATAAACATTAGCACAAATTCTACGAGTATGCACTCTTTGTTAGGTCATACATGCCTACATACAGATGCAATAAAATGAAAAAGTTAATAATGAGTGAAAGCGAATGTCATCGGCGAGTAATAATGCATTAAGCTGTCTTTTGTAGGAGCTTTCTGAAGCACTAAAGTTTAACAGTTCTCCTACCTTGTTTACTATTTCTTTACTTGCGCTCGCGTCTT
The DNA here is from genome assembly GCF_023375885.2 of Dermacentor andersoni. NCBI lineage: Eukaryota > Metazoa > Arthropoda > Arachnida > Ixodida > Ixodidae > Dermacentor > Dermacentor andersoni. The sequence goes on along the minus strand of NC_092819.1, from coordinate 147,443,779 downwards.
CGCAATTCCGCAGCTCGCCAACGCGACTGTAATGGCTTCATATATTTTCCCATTTCTTTTCTGGCCGCGAAGACCGCCCAGGTGCTCCTCCCACAGCCTTATTGGTACATCTGTCGCCTCATCAGTCCAAGCAGCGCGGAAAACGGGACGTTGCATTTTATCTTATCACGTGGAGTCTGTAAACACAAAGACTGCACAGGACTGCACGTGAACGGCCTGCGCACGACGAAAGACTACCGTGCAACAGATACAACCTATCCTCACGTTACTTTCGTCTGCTTCATAGGTTGCCAACCTTCCGTGCAGCTTCGCTGGCTGCAACAATCGTGTTCTCAAAGATCGTTTACAATAAATCACAAGATTTCTCTCGTAAAAGTGCCGATTGTACTTTAAAGCTATGTATAAATGTTCTATTACAGGTTTAAACGTTTCAAATGCGTTACTTACACTGAGAAGTGCGTACTCTCGGCGTCGTGGCTTGCGAAGCTACGACGTCGAGAGTACGCATTTTTCAGTCGAATGAGTTCTGGTGAACGCAATAAATAAGGAATGGCATTAAGGCGAATGACATTGGATTTGCTCGTGTGGCACCACGCAAATGACATTAAATAATAAGGCATTATAAAGTTAATGCCATTTTCTGTGCCCGTTTGGCACGGGTATTAGGCGTATAACTTCCGAGTATATCCAGTTTTTCTCCAGTCATGCTGCCGGGCAACGTCACTTCCTTAGATTAGTGCCATTAAAATAGAGAAACAAATTTTTAGTAGTACTCCTTTTTTCAACGCAAACCTAATTGAATGAAAAAAAAAATATGAAGCTACAGTAGGAGAGTTTTTTTTTTCTTCTAAAAGGTGTCCTGAACCACTCCTTTGTCTTGGTGAAATAGCATAGTCCGCGGGTGGCATACGCTGCTGTGAACATCTCAGCCAAGTTTCGCTGTCGTACGGGGGGCGTGGAGCTCGCAAGCGGATCTCGAAGTCACCTTCCTCTCAAGCGCTCTCATTTTAACAGGCCCTGCCCTCACTCTCCTCTAGACAGGCACGTACCCAAGGGGGGGCCCGGGGGGGCCCGGGCCCCCCCCGAAATCAAGTGGCTTACACCCCCCCCCCCCCCCTTCCCGCCCACGCCACCACTCCTCAAACATTCCTAAAACGCCGCCAGATCAATGTTGAGACTTGGCAGCTGTTCATCGGTCAGCATTATGCTGCCTTTTTCACTCCTTTTAGATGGCGGTAGTTATCGGCATCTCTTGTAATGTGAAGGACGGTTTTTTCATAGATTCCGCACCCGCGCGATTAAGTCGAGATGCGTTCAGTTGTCACCATCTATTCAACCGTCACGCGCATAGCTGTTGCTTTTGTTAGTTCAACCTTCTTTGTTTAGGCTGATCCTGGGACTAGGAGAGGGATGCGGCTGTTACTCAGCTGGTCTGTACTCTCATGGAACGAATTGCGGCCGGAGAAAACGCCACTTGCGTTTAACTTATCCCTTTGCTTCATTATTTCCTCGAGTTACGGCTCGCCGCGACGCTGGCAGATGCACCGGAAGCGCTGCCCGGAACCATTAAAATTAAAAAATTAAATTATGGGGTTTTACGTGCCAAAACCACTTTCTGATTATGAGGCACGCCGTAGTGGAGGACTCCGGAAATTTCACCACCTGGGGTTCTTTAACGTGCACCTAAATCTAAGTACACGGGTGTTTTCGCATTTCGCCCCCATCGATATGCGGCCGCCGTGGCCGGGATTCGATCCCGCGACCTCGTGCTCAGCAGCCTAACACCATAGCCACTGAGCAACCATGCCCGGAACCATATACACGTGATATGGGTTAGATAAGGTGGGAAATAAAATAATGTGAAAGAGCGTCCATCATGAAACCCTGCAATAACCCTTAAACCCATAAGCGACTGTCGCCCGTTACCTCGTCTGTTTTTCCCTAATTGTATAGCACTTTTCGTGCAAAATTGGCAACTGGAAACAAAAATCGAAAGGAGTTGAGAAATTAAGCGATCTGCCAAGGGAGAGAGCCAAGGCAACAACCAAACTGCCAAACCAAACTGCCAACCAACCAAACTAATAAAAAAAGTTAACCGTTGTTTATGAGAATATTTATGGATCAACATCTTTTTATTTAAAAAGGAAATAGAGAAAACGCCGCCGGAAGTAGAGAACAATTCCTTGTTTTGAATGACGCTTCTACAGTTATCGGTCGAACCGCCTCACGTAGCCGCTTCTCTGCTGTGCTTATATGGGTGTTTTTCTAACATTTTGCGGTGACCGCAGTACGTCTAGAATCGCAGAGTCCTGCGCTCTACGCGGTTGTATGGGATTGGCGGCCGCACACCGTTACGCAATTCGCGGAACTGTCAAAACTGATCAACAAGGCGAAAATAACTCATATTCGAAACTATAACATGAGAAAGACTGAAGAAGCCGTAAAAAATGAACGCAGCCTGAAATCAGTAAAAAAGAAACCTGGCATAGGACAAACCATGATGTATGCACTAAAAGAAAAGAAGGATAATATCATCAGCGATCTCGAAGATATAGTAAAAGCAGCGGAAAAATTCTAAGCTGACCTGTATACAGTACCCAGAGGAGTCACGATACCTCACTTAGACACAGTAATGAACAGGATACAGAAACTCTCCTATAACTAGCGATGAGGTCAGAAGGGCCCTGCAAGACATGAAACGATGAAGAGCGGGAGGAGAAGGTGGAATAACAGTCGATTTAATCAAAGATGGAGGAGACATAATACTTGGAAAACTGGCGGCTCTTTATACGAAGTGTCTATCGACTGCAAGGGTCCCAGAAAACTGGAAGAATGCAGACATTCTATTAATCTACAAAAAAGGAGACGTTAAAGAACTGAAAAATTATGAGACCATTAGCTTGCTCCCAGTATTATATAAAATATTTACCAAAATAATCTCCAATAGAATAAGGGCAACACTGGATTTTGTCAACCAAGGGAACAGGCTGGCTTCAGGAAGAGATACTTTACAATGGATCACATCCATGTCATCAATCAGGTTATCGCGAAATCTGCAGAGTAAAATAAGCCTCTCTATGTGGCTTATATAGATTACGAAAAGGCATTTGATTCAGTAGAGATACCAGCAATCGTAGAAGCACTACGTAATCAAGGAGTACAGAACGCTTACGTAAAAAGCTTGGAAAATATTGCTACATGCGTGTGGTATTTGTTTGTTTGAACGAGGCGCGTAGGCGCCATCACTCCAGAAAAGAGGAGGAAGAACGAACTGGGCTCGCGCTGTGAATCTAACCGGTCAGCGCTGCAACCGTTGTTGTAAATATAATCTGTAAATAGTTTCTCGTCTTACTGACTCGTCCTTCGCGTAAGAATATCTACAGAGGTTCTACAGCTACCTTAATTCTACACAAGAAAAGCAGGGAGATACCTATAGAGAAAGGGGTCAGACAGGGAGACACAATTTCTCCAAAGCTATTCACTGCGTGCTTAGAATTCAAGCTATTAAACTGGGAAGGCTTAGGAGTGAAGATCGACGGCAAATATCTCAGCAACCTTCGGTTTGCCGATGACATTGTTCTATTCAACAAGAATGCAGACGAGTTACAACATATGATTGGCGACCTTAACAAAGAGAGTGTAAGAGTGGGGCTGAATATTAATATGCAGAAGATTGAGATAATGATAAATAGCCGGGCAAAGGAACAAGACATCAGGATCGCCAGTCGGCCACTAGAGACTGTGAAGGAGTACGTTTACCTAGATCAATTAATCACAGGGAACCCTGATCATGAGAAGGAAATTCACAGAAGAATAGAAATAGGTTGGATCGCATACGGCAGACATTGCCAGCTGTTGACTGGAAGCTTACCATTATCATTGAAAAGGAAGGTGTACAATCAGTGCATTTTGCCAGTGCTGACATATGGGACAGAGACTTCAGAGCAAGTTAAGGACCGCGCAAAGAGCGATCGAACGAAGATTGCTAGGCATAACGTTGAGAGAGAAAGAGAGCGGTTTGGATCAGAGAGCGAACGGGTATAGACGATATTCTAATTGACATCAAGAGGAAAAAATGTAGCTGGGCAGGTCATGTAATGCGCCGGTTAGATAACCGTTGGACCATTAGGGTTACAGAATGGGTACCAAGAGAAAGGAAACGCAATCGAGGACGACAAAACACTAGGTGGAGCGATGAAATTAGGAAATTCGCGGGCTCTAGTTGGAATCGGTTGGCGCAGGACAGGGGTAATTGGAAATCGCAGGGAGAGGCCTTCGTCCTGCAGTGGACAAAGAACAGGCTGATGATGATGATGATGATGATGGTGGTGGTGGTGGTGGTGGTATAGGTGGTGGGCCCCCCCCGAAAAAAAATCCTGGGTACGTGCCTGCCTCTAGACCCACTATTTCTTCACCGGACACACCACTTCGTCATTTCCTTAGACAATTCCCTTACACATATACATTCCCTTATACATTATTCATTCCGTTAGACGCCTAACGTCCTTTCCTCTCACATTTCTTTCTTTTCGTGCTCTGCTGATTTGTTCACTGCAACACCTTCTCATTATGTGAGTTCTTTTTTTTCAAATCCCCATCTTTGTTGCCTTAATGCAGTACTGAAACCAAACTTTTTGATCTGGCCTTTGCTGCTGTAATCAGTAGCTAACTACCGAGTAATCGTGCCATGAAACCTTGTTTGCTTCAGCGCGCGAGAGTTAATCATTTGGTCCATTATTTGGAGAAGAACTTTTCAAGTTCCGAGAGCAACAATATGGATACGAACAAAAGGGGCGTAAATTTATCGGCGGTTTCGTAAGCAGAGCTCGTCACGTGAACACAAAAAACTGTGACGCGCACGCCGGTGAGCGCGATTCCTTGTTGATAGTTATTTTTCTCCATCTATGCACACGCGCGCCGTGCTACGCCCTCGTCGTCCGTGTGGTCAGCCTTATTTCGTCGTCCAGCGGCGACGATTTTCTGCAGGCGGGAGTCGCCGTCATACTAAACGTGGCCGATCACTTTCAGTCGCAGGTTTCTTCAAACCCAACTGGTGTTCTCACGTGGAAACCTTGCCCGAACGGCTCGTTTGCTTTCAGTAACTACCGATAGGCGGTGACACAAGTTCATGCTAGCGCCGCCTCGGGGACAGCTGGCGCCCTCATAGGCGAAGGCAAGTTCTAATCATTTTTCTTAATAGCCAGCCAAGTAAAAGCGCCAAGTGGTGTACTGAACCACCTGGACAATGACATCCAATCTTCCTTCAATTTGTCAGCAAGGACAAAGCAGAGGTGCGCGTAAAACTACTTTTTATCTATGCTCTTAAGCGATAAACGCACAAGTACGACAGCGTTCCGCCACGAGTGAAAGATGAGGAAGGCTGGCAGAGCAGCATGCGTAACGGCGGACGACCGTAGTGACGCTAGACCCGGTCCCGTAACGAGCAAAAACGCAAGCTTGGTCCGCTGGTGCGTGGTAGGCTAAATTCCAACAATATAGTCGTGACGTAACGTCGTTGTTGTTTACGCCTCAGCCATTTATAAGACGACCTTCGTTGATGCCAATGTCGCGGGATGCTACATATTGCGGTTGACTGCCTGCACGTACTTCAAAATTGACTTTCAATATGTTTCAAGCTGCACTCATCATTGACGTTCCTAGATGCGTGAATGTCCAAAGAAATTGATCTCGCAAGTTGTTTCGACTTCGAAATTCTTTGTCAGTTCTCCTCACACAGCATGCTGACCTCAAACTTGAATGATTGCCTCCGTTTACCTTCACGCATGCATGCTTATTTTTATAACAAGGTAACAAATATTCCGGACACTCGGGAAACGACGAACGTCCATAACTGAAAGATACCTGCAATCACGCGAGATCGTGTACAGTAGTAAATATTTCTAACCATCAGACACATGTGGTATCCACGCACCTGGCAGGTTAAATGCTTCGCACGCAGGACTTGATTTCCTGCAAAACACATAAAAAGAAACGTGAACTTGAGCGACATCCCACAGGTATCGAATGTGCACTGGTATACCTGCGTGGGATTAAAACAAAATCAAAACAAATCTCACAATTTACAGCGCACGCTGAGAGCACGAACACAAGTGTAACGATTCCTCCAGATTTCAGCCTGTGTGGAACCTAAACAAAAGCTTACACATCAGGAGAGACACGGGGCTTGTTTGCTTGCTTGCGTGTTACTCAATTGTGGCGCTTACCCACTACGGGGATTGGCCAAGAAGCCAGGGATTAAAGGTTAAAAGTTAAAGGGAAGGCGAGAGAGAAAAACTTGAACGTAAAATTATATCGAGATGAAGTATAACCGTTCATGTTAAATATAAAATAGGTTTACATGGCAGATATAGAAATATTTGTTTAGTTATATATGAACAGCAAATTTCGTATTTCTTTTTTGCGTGGTATTAGAATAATTTGGAAGACACAGTCAGGGATTTACTGATCTATCCAATAATTGACTTCGAGAATTAACATGGTAGCGTTCTTGTGTCACAGATATAGTCGCAAATGGAAACGCAGATGTTCCTGTGGCTAAAGCCCAATGAAGAAGCCCCGAAGGGAAGGATATTTTGAGTAGTTAAAGAAATACGCAATTTTCGGAATGAAAATTCCAGTTTCTTCCTCTGATTTCTAAATCGACGGCATACCACTAGAAAGTGATCAATGCTTTTTGGATTCCTGGCAGGTTGGACACAAAGACCGGACCTGTATAGGCAGAAATTTAATGGTGGCATGCGGCATCGTAAATTTGTTATGGAGATTTCTAATTTACGTGTGGGACACCATTTATTGTCGCATGCAAAGGACAAATGGTTAAATTCTGACATTTCGATTTTCAATTTTGTAGCATCTTCGAAGAGAGAAAGTTTTCTAAACCTAGCCGCAGTGACATAAGCCGAAATAGACTTAACGGACGTAGCTGGTCCGTCAAGGTACATCAGCGCAGATGTGTCTGTCATTTCATTTACGAATATACCACGATGGCCTGGAACGCATACCAACCGCACTAGGCTTAAGTTTGAGGGGATTAATGATTTAAATTTATTGGCTACAGTACTGTCTGAAGATGAAATGAGTTATGTGCACCACTAACAGTGAATGAGTCACTACAACCGCTACTGAATAATTTGAAGTTTTCGGAAAGCTAAGATAACGGCTGACAGTTCAGCAAGAAATATGCGTGTGAAATCCGGAAGGCGTAATGCATATGACCAGGTTAGTGAGTGACTCGGAGAAAATACCCACACTCACTTTGGCCTCACTCATTGACGCATCAGTCGCGATCATATGATCTATTCGCAAATGCGTTAAATGGTCTTGTAGCATGCCATTCATCATCAAATGCAATCTTTATATTAGGCATGGGCTTGTTTGGGCAAATGATACTGCGTATATTAACGTTTAGTCGATCTAGCGCAGCTTGTACAAACAAAACATAAGGTCTATTTAAGCGAGACCAATGCTCATAAAAAAATGCCCTCATTTCACTAATAAATACAAATTCTGATTGTCTGAAAGAAGATTCATAAATGTTCAAATACGTCTTTTCTGTTATAATGCGGAATCGACAGGAAAGAGTAGGCAGTCGTGCTTCTTAATATAAAACATTGTTAGCTAAAAATTTTGCTAAACCAAGACAATTCCGGAGAACCTCCCGCTCTAGAAGAAACAGTGGGTAATTTTGTATGCCGGCCCACCAGAGATTAGCAAGCACCCATATTCCAGTATCGGTCGAACGTACAGGCGATAAATCCTTACTATAGTATCGCTTCGTGGCCCTGCGCGATGTCGGCCAAGTCTGCTTATTATGCCAACAGCGCGTGCTGCCCTTGACTTAACATGATCAATGTGATTTCGCCAGCTCAGTTTTGCGTCGCATATTACACCTAGATATTCGATGAAGTCGACTTGTGGAATTATTACCTGACGGTATTGGAGAGAGATATTAACTGGTACAGTCAATGGAAACACAATCAATGAATTTTTTGACAATAAGCGAAATTCGAATATCCGCAAACCAAGCTTCAAGCGTTCCTAAGCCTGATTGCAGCGTTCTTTGTAATGAGTGAATATCACTCGCAGGTGCAAAGAATGCTATGTCGTCTGCATAGACATATACTAGTACGGTATCGCGCAATGGGATTGAGCTTAATAAAATATTAAACAAAATAGGGGAAAGGACAGATCATTGGGGAACTCCTCTTGACTGATTATATTTTTTCCTCAACAAGCTACGTTGGCAACAATAAAATTTTGTATCCTTTAAAATTCGCATATATCTTTAAAAAAAATTTATAATATAGTGAGGAAAACTCGATGCTATTTAAAACATTAAGGAGTATGACATGCTCTACGCTGTCGTATTCTTTAGCTAAATCAAGGGTCGCTAAAGCTGCATATTGCCGCCTGTGTCGAGCAAGCTTAATGCGTCCCTGAAAATCGACATGTGCGCATCATATCGGGCATCCAAGTCGAAATCCAATCTGACGTGGGCTTAACAGCGTATTATCATTAAAATGTTCATGATACGAATGTGCAATACCCTTTCTATTAATTTTATAACATTAGAAGTTGGTGCGATAGGCCTTATATTACTTATATGCATTCCCGCTCCTTGCTTTTTAAGTAGGGTGGCTATTTCTGTGATTTTCCAGTCAGGAGGCATCCATGCGTTCATGAGGGAGTAATTAACTTTATTAAAGAGGTCTTGCGGAGGGAGGTCAAACAATATTTTCAACATGCCTGATGTAATGCTATCAGGACCCGGAGCTGTGGCAGGGAGCAGTTGAAGAACGTGCTGAAGCTCTTGTATTGTTACATCTACGAAATCATCCCCTCCCAGAGCCCCTACGAAGTATACCTGCAGCTGAGTTGTAAAGAGCTGTTGTAAACCTTCAGAAATCTTACCGAACCGTTATAACAATTCCTTTGATGACAGAACAACTGAGCCGATATTTATGGGTACTGGAACGGCCTTTCGAGAGCGGAGAAACCTAAGGAGTGCTTTTTATTAGCGCTTTTAGATAAAAATCATACCGTTTTTCGTCATATTTATCCTTCCCTAGTGAAATTGTTCTTTTAAATACAGCAGCAGTTCTTATAGCTGCTCCAATTAGTAGGGCACTGATTGAAAATGAGTTTCTTCCATGCAGCTTTTTGGCGTCTATAATCTTGTGCGCGATCACTATTCCGCCATGGACAATCAGTACTACCTTTTGTTGATGAGACTACAAATTCAGATTCTTTAATGGCACCTTTCAATATCGCACAAAAGTTCATCACTTTAATACCTCTTTATATACTTTTCATTGGAGACAGAGTTCACAGTAAATTGTGTTTAAATTTTGAATAGTCCACAAAGCTCTGCCCATGTTTATTTAAAGAAATCAGGGGTTGTTAATATTGTCACGCGCGAACCGTTTACTTAAATATGCAAAGCACAGAAAGGGAGACGGTTGGCGCTTATTCCGGGAGCGGTCCAAAGGCTGCCCAGTAGCCAGTAAAAGCGTTCTTAAGCACGGTAGAGCGTTCTTGTAGAGCCAAGATGGCCAAAGGTTGGATCATCGTGCATGGCGCATAGTACTTCAATGCGGAGGCTCTTTGGGACACCTAAAAGGCAGCGCGCACTAGTGGTCGCGTAACTCTTCCTTTGCACGACGTCGTCGCGTAGGCGAAAGCGATTATTTCCTGAAGGCGCGTGCGCCGTCGCGAAGAGTGGTTGCAAACTGTCCTCCTTCTCCTATTTGGATATGAAAATACCCATATAGGGAAATTTTGGAGATACAAAGGCGATGTTTGATCGAAGTTGCCAGCGTCGCATTCAGTCGTTGGAAGAGGCATCCGAGAGAGGCAATCAGCATCAGCGTGTCGTCGACAAAATCGTACTGTTGTAGACGCAGAACCAAAAACGCAAGTCGACCAGAAGGGTCCCGAAGATTCAGGAGCCAGCACAATGAATGATGATCCATGACTACCGTGAAGGGGCGCCCGTAGAGGTAAGAACGAAACCGTTGCACCGCGAAGATGACCGCCAAGCACTCTTGCTCGGTCACTGTATAATTGCGCTCGGAGCGACTCAAGGAGCCGCTAGCGTACGATATCACGTGCTCACTTCCGCCGACGCGCTGAACAAGCACAGCTCCGATGCCAACACCACTCGCGTCGGTGTGAACCTCTGTTAGTGCTGAGGGATCGAAGTGGCGAAGAATAGGCTGCGATGTCAAGAGGAACTTTAATTGACGAAACGAAGAATCGCACTCTGTGGTCCACTTATAAGAAACGCCTTTCTGGAGAAGGCGCGTAAGAGGATGGGGCCCGTCGGCAAACCTAGGAATGAATCGGCAAAAGTAGGAGCATAAGCCTAAAGAGCTTCGTAGCTGCTTGACACGGGGAGGTTCCTTAAGTGTCTCTAGAGCCGCAGTCTTTTGTGGATCTCCTCGTACGCCGTCTTTATCGACCTGATGTCCCAGCACAAGAGCTTGTCATTCACCAAAATGGCACTTCTTCGTATTCAGGACAAGGCCGGCTTTCTCCTAGCAGTTCAGCACCAACTCCAGACGCTTGTTATGCTTACTAAATGTTCGCCCGAAGATCACAACGTCGTCCAGGTAGCACATGCAAACTTCCCATTTCAAGCGTAGTATAGCGTCCATGAACCTTTCGAACGTGGCGGGCGCGTTGCACAGCCCGAAAGGCATGACGTTAAATTCAAGTAATCCGTCAGGCGTTACAAATGCTGTTTTTCGTTATCGTCACTGTGCATAGTAATTTGCCAGTAACCTGACCGCAGATCAACAATGTAAGAGGCAGCAAAAAGGCAATCCCTCGCGTCAATTTGGGGAACGGGTACGTCTTCTTTAGTAATGGCGTTTAGGCTTCGGTAGTGAACACAGAATCACCTAGTACCGTCTTTCTTTTTCACCAATATCAGTGGTGCTGCGCGAGAGATAGATGGTTTTTGGATGACTCCTTTGCTTAGCACTTCTTCGACTTGATCGCTGATTATCATGCGCTCGGCGGGCCACAAACGATAGGGTTTTTGTCGAATCGGTTGGGCAGACACTGTGTTGATGCGGTGACGAGTTCTAGGCGCAGCGATCGATGGCGGGCTGTCGTTCTACGCGGAGTCGAATACTGAGGAGTGTGTTGCAAGGAGGGCCACCAACGCCTCACACTTATGGTCACTGAGTGATTTAGCGACTATGCAACGGATCGTTGAGTCCAAAGAGCACATGTTACCGGCTTCTCCTGTGTCCGCAAGTTCTGTAAGTACTTCCATGGGTATCGGCGAGTCTTCTTGAAATGTGGCAAGCTTTACGCCTTGAGGCAGCACCGTCGTTTCAGTAGAACAAGTTATCACCCACAGCCCTGCGCATCCATTCAGCACCGATACCATGCAATGCAGAATCAACACACTCTTCTTTAGGCAGTTCACAGGTAGAAGATCCACTGCAGCATCAAACGGCTTGCAAGTTGAAGTAACAGAAACTCGGATCGCGGATAAAGCGGGCACAACTGTATCCTCGGAAACGCAAAACCCACTTTCTTGGCTGGGCGAGTCTTCCAATATCACGGATGTAACACTTCCGCCCACACTGAGTTCGCCCGTCCAGCATCAACATTGGCACCACACAATTGCAAAAAGTCGATCCCTCAAATGACGTGTCGTGAGTGGAAAGAGAAATAACAGTAAACTCAATGTTAAAAACTCGGCAGGTCAAGGACATATCCACATGGCAAACGCCAACCGGGTGTAACGAGTCACCGCTCACTCCACGAAAACTAGCGCCCTGGTCCCAACGAAACATAACCTTGCGTCCCCGAAGGCTTTTAAACAGCAGACTCATGACCGAAACAGTTGCGCCCGTGTCGGCTAAGGCCATGGTTGTGACTCCGTCAATAAGCACGCGAACCCTATTCTTCAGCATACAAATAGTTGGAGGCATATCAGTCGGCAGCAAACGTTTTCCAGCGACCTCACCTCCATCGGCCGCGCTGACTAGTTTTCCGGCGGGGGTGACGTGAAGCGGCGCCGCGGAGATGATGACGTAATGCGCCGTCGGGGAGACGGTGATCGGTACGCTCAGAAAACTGGTGGTGGTTACAGAGTGCGATCGGAAGCAGGCGAACGGTTGCGGGTTCTTCCTTCTCCCAAGTAGCGTGGCCTTCTCCCAAGGGTGTAATTACGTGGCCTGTCTTATCGGAAGTGGCCTCCTAGAGCGGAGTTCCCTGGCCGCTGTGTGTCCAAGTAGCAACCACTGCGCCACAGACGGCATCGATTGCCCAGAGTTGGTCGGCATTGGTTACAGTACCTGGCGATGTGACCTGGTGTGCCACAGCTGTAGCATACTGGCAAACTTCGGAATGCTGATGACAATGTTCTACCGCGGCTGTGCGTGGAGAGTAACGAATATTCTCGCCTTATAAGTCATAAGCAGGGGTTGGTCGTCGAGAACGAATGTAGCGTGGGCGCTGATCAAAGCTTCGATCAAAAGAGTCGTTATAAGATGGTTCGCTCCAGTCATAATGTGTGCCGTCTGTAAACCTGCCAAAACCACAGCGTTTATCGATTGCTGCCAAGGAGTCAAGGGGGTTGCACAAACGGCGTCTCGGAAAGCGCAGGAGCTGTAATGTGGCGCCACACAACGTGCTTGTTCTTCGTGTCGAAGGAGCTCCTCACGGACAATCTGACGAATGGTGGATGTTAAGTCTATTGGAGAACTCGTGTCCACAGTCGTCACGTTAGCTAGCCTTCCAAATTTCAGTGTAATTCGACGAGTATTCCGTGTTTCCAAGGTACGGCAGTGCCGTATCACGTCTGACACGGTTTCCAAATTGTCTTTTCCAATGAGGAAGTTATATACGTCTTCCGCGATTCCTTTTAAAAGGTGCCCCATCTTCTTCGGACATTCGAGAGTTTACGGTCTTGCACAGTTTCCGAACTTCCTCGATGAATGTCGTGCGTGTCTCCCCGGGGACCTGAACCCTATCAGCTAACGTTAATTCGGCTCGTTTCTTCTTGATCTCCTCACCGAAACAGGCCCAGGTACTTAGTGCGTCCGCGTGGTTGTCATACCAAATCATCGCCGTGTCGGTCAAAAAGAAAACAACGTTCCTCAGTTGGGAGGCAGCGTTCCAGTGACTGTACTGGCTTACGCGCTCATAATGGGTGAGACACTCGTCGACATCTTCCCCTTCCTTTGTGGAAAACGTACGTGGCTCTCGGTAGTGCTGAATCGGGGCTGGTCCTGCCGATGCAGTACTGGGAGTATCTTCGTCTCGAGGCATGATGGTGGCCGAGGACACAAGTCCGCCAAGGCGGCGGCTTCTACGAAGGTCTTGTACTGACGGCTCCGTTCTCGGTAGTGGGAGTTACTCCGCGCAGCTCCACCAAATGTTACTCGCGAACCGTTTACTCAAAAATGCAAGGCAGATAAAGGGAGACGATAGGCATTTATTTCAGGAGCGGTCCAAAGGTAGCCCGCCGAACGACGTCGTCCTCTTTCTCCACCCTGCCTCTTTTTGTCATTCCCGCTCCTTCTGCCCTTTGTTACGATAGCTAGTGACAATATCAAGACAATCGGGCGGCGGCCACTACTAGTGACGGCATCGACAGCAGCCCCGAAAGAGATGGAAACGCCTGAGGTAGAAAATATCAAATCTTGGACAGATCGCGACTGCGAACGCATGAAAGCGGCAACTTTCACATTCAAACATGTGAAATTGTTGACATTAGTCCAATTCGATAAGCGTTTTTCAGATAAGTCAGTGCGGAATCCCTATGACACATGATGTGAGTTGAAGTCCCCCTCAAACAATGTTCTTTTTGCAATAGGCCACTGCGACATCAAGTGAGCGTACGTCTTGCAGCCCAGCGGGAAAATAGGAGTTAATTATATAGAGCGGGGCGCAACCCGGAATAGTCATTTCTAATATTAAGATTTAGACGAAATGAATAAAGCTAATCCACCACCTCGGGAAGCTCTCGCCAACAGAAAACACTTGTAGTTGTTTAAATGAAAGTCTTGGTCAACGGACAAACGAGTTTCTTGTAATAGTATAACTTGTGGAGATTGTTGGGAGATTAAATATAATAAATATGTAGCTGCAGAAAGCATTGATCGGATATTCCACTGGAGTATTCTTAGGCACCCTATGTTGACGGTAGACAAGCAGCCGCAACTGTTTAGTCCAGAATAATACCTTTTAGAAAGTCAGTCCTCCTAAGTGATTCTTTCGCACACTTTATTGTTTTAGAGTTGGGAGAATTAGGCAGTTTGTTGTTAGGCGATCTTGTGCGTTTAAAAACTCGAGTGTCCATATCCACATCTCGATTGCCTAGATTGCCTGAATCAGAATGGCATTCCTGATCAACCTGTTTTGTAGTCGAAGGTATTGCTAAATCCACACTGGTAAAGGGAACATCAGTCTGACACCCAGGTAACTTTGTAAGGCGGCCGAATTTTGTATGCTGTTTGTTATTGTCTGAGATATACCAGACAAGTGCGTTGATAATACTGTAGCCAAGGGGTCAGATAAGTTTAGTAGAATCTTTTCTAGTGCTTTTTCCATCGCTTTTTCCATCACTGTTGAAATAGTCTCAGATATTGACGAGTCCATGCCAAGTGATTGAAGGGGTGTTACACCGGCATAACGCTGGGCCCTGCTCTGACTTCTGCAAGGGCTTCTCGACGAGAGTACCACCTCCTCTCAATTATTTCGATTAATTGGATCTCTTTCGACTTTGTGGGGCAGTTGGAGTAATCAGCAGCATGATTTGCATTACACAAACAGCATGACTGAGCCTGAGACTTACGATCGTTAGCAAGATGGCTTTCCCTGCATAAATGCCAACGAGTACTTGATCGACAGCTATTAGCGCTGTGTCGGTGCCGCCAGCACTTGAGGCATTGTAGTGGCCGTAGTGCAAAGGGTTCTACTCTGTATATTAATGACCACGCCTTTATCTCTGATGGGCGAACCGTCCCTGCAAATGTTGCTATGATTGTTTCTGTAGGGACCCTCTTATCATACTGACATGTGTACTTGTCTTTAACGGGCGACACGTTTCACTGTCTAACACATGTTATCGCACAGCGCAGGACGTGCCTGTATGTATCGGAAGTTTCTGGTATGTTATCGATGGTTCCATCCGCTGTCTGTGACCCAACCTTGTGTAATCTGATTGCATGTGTGTGCGACGCGAATAATGTAGAACTTTGTGGAAGGCACGCGGGTCCCAGCGATTACTCTGGAACATTAGACGACTGACGTATAAAAGCCGACGCGCTTGACCCGCTGATCAGACTTTCGACGATTGCCAACTGTGTTCGCCGCTATCGTTGCGCTTTAAGTTTAGCCTGTTTTGTGGGCACAGGTTCGCCCAATACAGATTTAGTTTCGCCATTTCAATATCATCATCAGCCTGGTTATGCCCACTGCAGGGCAAAGGCCTCTCCCATACTTCTCCAACTACCCCGGTCATGTACTAATTGTGGCCATGTTGTCCCTGCAAACTTCTTAATCTCATCCGCCCACCTAACTTTCTGCCGCCCTCTGCTACGCTTTCCTTCCCTTAGAATCCATTCCGTCACTCTTAATGACCATCGGTTATCTTCCCTCCTCATTACGTGTCCTGCCCATGCCCATTTCTTTTTCTTGATTTCAACTAAGATATCATTAACTCGCGTTCGTTCCCTCACCCAATCTGCTCTTTTCTTATCCCTTAACGTTACACCTATCATTCTTCTTTCCATAGCTCGTTGCGTCGTCCTCAATTTAAGTAGAACCCTTTTCGTAAGCCTCCAGGTTTCTGCCCCGTACGTGAGTACTGGTAAGACACAGCTGTTATAAACTTTTCTCTTGAGGGATAATGACAAGCTGCTGTTCACGATCTAAGAATCTCTGCCAAACGCACGCCAGCCCATTCTTATTCTTCTGATTATTTCAGTCTCATGATCCGGATCCGCAGTCACTACCTGTCCTAAGTAGATGTATTCCCTTACCACTTACAGTGCCTCACTACCTATTGTAAACTGCTGTTCCCTTCTGAGACTGTTAAACATTACTTTAGTTTTCTGCAGATTAATTTTTAGACCCACCCTTCGGCTTTGCTTCTCCAGGTCAGTGAGCATGCATTGCAGTTGGTCCCCTGAGTTCCTAAGCAAGGCAATATCATCAGCGAATCGCAAGTTACTAAGGTATTCTCCATTAGCTCTTATCCCCAATTCTTCCCAATCCAGGTCTCTGAATACCTCCTGTAAACACGCCATTTACAGTTCTGCTACTGTGTTCGTCCCAGTCACTATCACCTGACATCTCGTGGAGGTGCCAGTGCGTTCATGTACCGGACGCCCCCACAAAGCCACGATCCAAGCCCGAAGCCCGAGGACACCACCAACGTCGCCAAGGACCAGGAAGCTAGCCGTAGGCAGCAAGGCCTCCTACCGGAATACGGACCTCTTCCCGAGAAGACCAGAAGGATCAAACACAAGTCAGCAACCCCAATGGCTGCCCCAGCGACCCCCATTCTGCTGCAACAGCCTCGGGAACCACAAATCTTTCTAGGGTCATCGTCTGAGGACCCAGAAACGCGGCTGGAGACGTACGAACGAACCGCTACTTTTAACAGCTGGGACTCCGACGACAAGCTGCGACATGTCTTTTTCGCATTGGAAGACGCCGCTAGTACGTGGTTCGAGAATAGGGAAGCCGCCTTAACGATGTGGGACCTGTTCCGAAGTGGCTTCTTGCAGACATTCACAAGCGTCGTACGCAGAGAACGAGCCCAAGCTCTACTAGACACCCGAGTGCAGCTACCTAATGAGAACGTTGCCGTATTTACGGAAGAAATGAGCCGTCTGGTCTGGCACGCCGACCTGGAAATGCCCTAGGAGAAGAAAGTCCGCCTGCTCATGCGTGCTGTCAAGGAAGAACTCTTCGTTGGAATGACACGAAGCCCACCGAAGACCGCCGACGAGTTTCTTCGGGGAGCCACGAGCATCGAGAAGACACTGGAAATGCGGAACCGGCAATTCAACCGCCGCAAGTATGCCGGAACAAAGTACGCCGGAGTACTCAACAAGGTACGCCGGAGTTCAGTCACTGGCCACCGACGACCTGCGCGAGACTATCAGAGCGGTCGTGCGGGAGGAGCTTCAGAAGCTGTTCCTTTCGTCGCAGACTCAAGTGGCTTCGATTGCCGACGTCGTATGCGACGAGCTCCGACAATCACTCGGAGTAGCCCCTGAATCGCCGCAGGGTCAGCCGCAAGTGATGAAGTACGCCGCTGTAGCCGGCCGTCACGTTCCCCCTCCGCGCCCGCGGTAGGGCCCAGTGACGCCACAGTTCCGTTGTCCACCACCGTCACCGCCAACACGCCAACCCATCGCCCCGCGCAGCATTCCAAGGAAGACAGACGTCTGGCGCGCTCCTGACCACCGCCCGCTCTGTTACTTGCACAGGTGTACCACAATACACGTGCTGCTAGAGCTTTACCCAGAATATGTCCATTTTGCTGCCCTCGACATCGACATTTTCACAAGCTGCACGCCTGCTTTTTGCCAACATGTAGTGTTTCATGACCTCGATTGGCACGTCGATGTGTACAGTAGCCGTTAAAGCGCTGGATTCATGTAATGGCGCCCCATACAGGGAATCACATGGGTCAAATAATTTTTTAACTAAATAAAACCAGCACTGTACAAAAGTATTTGAAAGGCATTCATGACATGTACAAGTGACAGTGAAATTGCAAAGTGCATAAAGAGCAAGAAATGCACAATTCACATGAGCCAGTTTGCATAATGAGTTTATTAAGCAAGTTCTTTAAATCACGCCTTTGTCTAATACGATTTGGGCATAGAGAAAAAAGATTAGTTTAATTGGTCACCTTCTCTATAGGCGCTTGTCAGCGGCAACTGTACAAGTTTGCACACCTTTTGTCTTAAGTCCAGAAAAGGTTTGTTCATCTTCAAGCCTTTCGCGGGAGGGGTTAAAGATTATCATTTAAATACAACATAGCAAATGCGAACAACTGAATCAGCAAGTTCAATATAAAAAATTCTGCGCCATATAAATGGGACTAATATAATAAGGAATATGCGCATAAGATACTGCCGTGTATAGGTATGAAACAAAGAGAAAGACATGACAATTGTATTCATATAATCAGTTCAATAGAACATGTAAACCATGCAGTAAATATGTTGTGCATTAAAACAACTTATATTGGCTACACAATCCGTTCTTTTCATCCATCTTTATTTTCCTTTCTTATTCTTGTACATCAATTAAGAACTGCTGATTTCTCCTGTGCTTCAATTTCTTTTGGCTTCGTAGCGTTTTAACTAGCACACATTGAGCCCCTTTGTTATCCTTGTCCTTTAACTATGGTTCAAGGATGGTTAAAAAAATATTTGAATATGTTGCTGTCCCGTGAAAAAATCAGCTAAAATTATGTGACCGTGTTGGACAATGCCCAGGAACCAATGTGTGCTTTGTTTATTTCTTCTATTGTGGTGGAGAAAGTAAACATTAAAAGAAGCAATTCGCACCACAAGATAAGTGCGTACAAAATTGTATACGTCCCATACAACAGCAGCATATTCTATCAATAGCCCGACATAATATTTTTTGCAGAATTGCGGAAGCTCTTCTTAAGTGCGCCAGTTTCTTCCTTGCTTTTGTCCATTATGGTTTTTCAAATAATTATTCTTACTAAGGCTATCAGAAATATCTCCCAGGTACTTAGAAATAGATATGACGGATATGAGATGACGATCGATGCAATGAGTTCTCGGTATTGGTCATTCAGAGTTCTTTATCTTTAGCATGGGCTAAAAATGTGTTTAATGGAGCCAATTTTAAGGCAGAATGATTTCCTGGTACAGGATTGAAACATCAGCAAACAGCCATATATCCATGGCCATGTTATGGGCAGTGTTATTAACAAATAGCAGATTGAAAAGAGAGGCACGCACAGAACACGTCAGTATACTCAACTGTATAGTAGCGCATGAATTTGTAGCAACACAAATGAAACACACATTGTTCTTTACAAAAGCAGTATGCTTTATCAAAACGCTCAAGTGATTTCTCAGTATTAGTTTCAACTTCAGTAGCTATTCAATTATTTCATTTTTTATACCCTCAGTGCTTTCGCATTGCATAGGGTAAAGTTTTTAGACACTTCTGAACAAAAAATTGGAGGACGCTTAAGCTTCGCCTTCAAGAGTGGAACGCGATAGCGTTATCCCACCCCGTTCGCACCGCCTACTCAAACGCGCTACGCCAGCCAAACGTCGCGATCGGCACAGATAGCCGGGCCCCGACGCGCCATGAACGCGGACGCGATCATGGGGCGAGTGGCGCGCCACGTGTCGGGGCAGCGCCGTACATTGCGAGGAGGGGGTCTTCTGTGTTCGCCGCAAGATGGCTCTGCGTGTGCGCAGAGCGCAGAAGAAATGCAGCGGAAACGTACTTCGCTACTCGTGAAACGGCGACTTCTATAAATTACATGGCCATAATTACCAATATACACCGCAGTATAACTCTCTACGGCACGTTTCTAATGCAACACCGCGTTCACTAGAGGCGATTTTGTCCCGTTTTGAGGGAACGAGCTCGTGGCTGAGTGGTAGCGTCTCCGTCTCACACTCCGGAGACCCTGGTTCGATTCCCACCAGCCCATCTTGCAAGATGTTTTTTTATTTATGAAGTGCCTTCTGGGATTTATCGCTCACGGCCAACGCCGCTGACGCCGCACCAAGGACACCGGCTTTTCTGCGACACGAGCTATCGCGTTAAAACAACAAACGGAAATGTGATATAGGAACAATCTTGGAATCAACAAGAATATTTCAGCATGTATGTACGAAGAATAGTAAGCGCAGGGCTAATGAAGCACTAAATAACACCACCGGTGCATGCGTATTGGAGCATCAGCAAAGTCAAAACTTGATGAAAAGATAAGGAGAAAAAGAAATTATTGAAGGTTTCTGAACACATTCAACACAAAAGAATATTTGGCATTACCTTCACTGGGATAACGAAAATGACGTCAGTACTTTCCTTAGAAAATAAAATATTAGAACAAAATTTTATTGCCCTTTAAGTTGAGGCAGTTCTGTGAACATTTGGCGAACTTGACTGCGGTGGAAACTCTGAGTTCTCTTTTTCGACATGATAGAGGCGTACATTCGAGTAACATTCTGTTACACTTCTTAAAAGATGGACATAATGATTCTCCAGTGGAGAATTATCTAACACGTGCGAGTGTAGCTCTCTAAACAGCTCTCTTTGCGGCAGTGATTCAAGCACTTGGTGTACTAAGTCCTGCAATAGTGTTTTTGATAACAATTTTTTCATATGCACGGCCCATCGAAGAAGAGATTCTGATTTTTAGCAAATTGAAATAACGCTCTTTGATGGGTAGTGAAGCCTTCCTCTGCTCTTCATACATATAATAAATCCCAAGAACCCAGGCTTCCGCGCTGTTTCTATCAAGTTTCTTCTATTTACAGGCTCTTTCAAAACGGAAAGGTACTGTACTACAGTGCTCAACATATCTTTTACACTATTTATATTTTCTTCGCATAGTGGCTTCTTCCACTCTCTTTGATTCATACTGCGGGAATTTAACACGTCAAAGAGTTTATTGACGATGGCTAAAAATTCCTCGGTTGGTTCTCTATTAGCAAACCCAACCACGTGCATGACCCTGCATTCAACAAGGGCCGTCGCCACGCACAGGCTCATCACTTGGGCTGCCAGACGAACCTTCATCGGTTGCCTTCGCCACGCGATATGAGCTTTGCGCAACCTGTTTGCCAAATGGACACCCTCCTTTTCTTGCAAATTGTGCAGCTTCTCCACATGTGCCCAGCATACGGCCCTTCCATCTTGGTTGATAAATTATTTGTGATGAGCAAGAACATTCCTCACCAACTTCAGCATATGGCAGGGATCTAAAAAGACTGCAACTGGTTCTTTGGTTGCTGGCTGCTGGAAGGTTGTTCGTAGGTTCTCAATATGTATAAAATTGCAGCCAGGCTCTTGAAGCATTGCCATGTTTGCTGGTGCACCATCACAATTTATTGACACAACCATGGCCCCTGCCTGATGTGCAGTCAGAAAGCTTTGCTTAACTAGGTTTGCTCGCTGTTCACCTACAAGTCCATCTACAAGGAAGTAACCCAGAGGAACCTTCCAGTGCCCATTAACACAGACAACCGTTATAACAAAGGCAGCTTTTGCCTGTGGCAAGCAGTCTCCTTCGGCTCCTGTGCCCATGTCCATGTAGTCTTCAACGTGCCCCCCTTGCCACTGGACTTACTGTCTAATTCACATCTCATCAACTATGAGGCTGCACACAGTTTGATGGCCTCGTGTGCTGTTCTCTGAACACTTCAACTTTAGCGCAGTCGGAGCCTCTTTAGAAAACCCTGCCTTCCCATCAATGCTTTCGTAACATGCCCTTAAAGTACGAGGATGTGGCAGCATGTGTCGAATACATTCCTCACATAACCGCATGCCCATGGTGAATAAAAGTTGAGAGTGAGAGCAAATGTTCTCAACTCAGGCGAATACTCCTTTGATTTCAGTTGTCCTGTCATTTTGCTACCTATCGTTGCACAAGCTGTTATTTGCAGCACCAAGACTGTCGAGCACAGAAACCTGCTCTCCGAGCAAAATGTTCTGTGTGGTTAGCGTTTTCAGAACTAATTTTAGTTCGGCATTCCGTTTTTGAAGACGCCCCCTCGATTTCTGCAGCCTTTTGATCTCTTTTCTTGACTGTCGCCGCTCTGAAGCAAGTCTTGCTGCACGAGCTCGCAAGAAAGCTTTCTCAGGGGTGTCAACCTACAATGAAAAACTAAGTGTCACAAAGAAAGCCTAATTTATCAGCTAGTAACCTGTTACACCTGTGCAAATTTAAAGCGCTGTTATCAGTGATATCATTAAGCCCAAGGACAGATTTCAGTCCATATTTTTCCTGCATTCCTGTTCTTTCTTCAAGGGTTGTACGGTAGCGCGATTAAAAGACGGGACAAAAGAAAACACACAGGGACACACACAGCGCTGTGTGTGTCCCTGTGTGTCTTTTTTTGTCCTGTCTTTTAATCGCACTACCGTACACCCCTTGAACATGCACTACCAACAAGTCCACATTGCAATCCTCCTGTTCTTTCTATCCATAATCATGTTAAAAGGTGCGTCAATCTTACACATGCATGACAACCTTCTACCATCATATCATGGTCTGCTCGAAGAAAATCTTACGAGAACTAGCCAACCAGTTTTTTCAGCTCAAAGCACAGGTATTAAAACACTTAATATTATATGCATTTATTGATTTTTACATCATGCAGATAAATACAGCATGTGCAGTTAGTATGCATTGTCTGAAATCAAATTATGCCCTTTCATACACATCACTGTGTGCTGTTGTTGCATTGTACTGAACTCAATAAATGCTTATTTTTTATGAACAGAACTTTTTTGTATCACCCATGGCATGGAGCACAATTCTTCATCTTGGGTTAGATTACTCACACGTGGACAATAAATGTACAAGGAATTAAATTATTATTTCACTGATTAAGTTTTTAACTAATAACTGTACAGAACACGTTGCAATTTATCACTTGTAGCCAGTCCCTTCGGAAGTCATCGGCTCCAAGTGAATTCTGAAAACGCCAGTTTTGGAATATGCATTCTCAAGTTTCGTGGTGAACTGCTTTGGTGTTCCAGCAGTTTTTTGTGCCTCAGTGCATAAAGAGACATTGTTAAGAAAAGTAAGCAGATGAACAGTGCATTTTCACTGCAAGTTTGACAGCGCTTATTTCAAAAGGTGTGCAAGTGTCAAAATTCGTTCCAAGTGGATGCGCCTTGTGAAATCACTGGCTTCAGTTTGTATATTGCAATATGTAGCCTAAACTAATTAGCTCGAAAGGTTATTAGTGAAATTTTGTTATTCATTCAATTATGGTTTTTAATGTCTTATGCAATTAATGGCCACCTTTTCCAAACCACCCAGATCGGTGAGTATATTTGTGCTGTTTCGCTACAGGTGATATAAAAGAAACTGATAATGTCAAAATAAGGACGCCCGGTATACTAGAACTGCTCACATTCATCCACGTGAATGCACACAGATTGCTTTAGTAAGATACTTTTCAGCCGTAGATCTCCCTTACCTTTGCCTGCTTCCTTTCTTTTTTTTTTTTGCCGTTGTCAGAGCAGCTTCCACATTCGATGACCTTTGCAATTTCTGCAGAAGCAGTTCATAGCACCTCATTAGTTAATCGTTAAGTGATCTGCAATGATCACAAATATTTATATTTACTGGGGCTTGCATAGCCAGTTACGGCAGACACTACTGTACCCTTAATGCGATTTCACTAACACGTGCGATGGTGACTGATAACACAACTGACCCTGTTACAATGCATGCACAGCACTAGACGTTATGTGAGCAATGCACCTCAAGGTAGCAACGTGACTGATCATGAGATGTGGACTAAAGTTTGTTGAAAACAACATTACACTACAGAATTTTTACCATTGTTAAACTGTAAAAGCATGCTGCAATCAAGATGAAAGCCGCATCCTCAGTTTATTCTTTGAAAAAAAGGGAACTGTCAGCAAATCATGAGGTGTATACCGCAGGTGCTCAATATTAGCCCATACCACACTGTCACGAATGCGTGATTGCATGTAACAAGCTAACGCCCTCCAAACATGAGTAGCAAACAGTCAGCACTAAGCAGCCATGTTTTTAAAGCAGATCTGTAAGCTTGTATGTATGCCCTCGCTAGCTTGAATCAGTTTCTTGAGTGTAATAGTAATCATAAGATTTCATTAGGTATTAGCTGTATCAAAATTTAATTGGGCCCACATACCTGTTACATATTTCTGGTTTCATTTCCGTTTTCATTGTGACCAAATGGGAGGAGGGCAGAACTTCACAGTCACTATACCATTGTCTTGACTAAAATACTTTAAGCTAGGCTAGTTCATGCATCCCTTATTATCAGAATGATGCGTGTTTATCTGCGCTGGTGTCACCTCTAATTGAAGAACAGCAACTAGGCTGGATGGGTCTGTGACATAGAGGCCCTCCCGTACTTCACTGTTGTCTCCAGTATCCATTGCAGCCTGGTAGCAAGAGAACATGTTAGCCATTTCCGTTTAAACTTCAATTGCAATCACGGTATGCTTATAACACAATAAAAGTGTTGGGTGAATGGCACATAGAATAGATGTTCACCTGCTCAAGTTGTAGCTCAATAGGAAAACTGGCACCTAGGCCGGAGGGACCAGGCTCAGATAGGTTGATCTGTACTTTACTTTCATACTCCAAATCCATGGCAGCCTGAAAACAAGAGTGCTTATCCTAATCACATGTATGTCGTAAACTGCCTACTTGAAGTACTATACAAAGGTGTCGGAAAAGTTTAACACAGAAGGAAATAATGTGTACCTTTTCAAATGTAGTCTGACTGTAAAGAACAGCACTGAAGCCAGACAAACCAGGGGTAGGTAGGCTGGCCTGGGCTGTGCATTCATCAAAACTTGTGGCAACCTGAGGGCAAAACATGATCAGTAAATAACCGCTTCAACTAAAGCTGTGCAGCATGATGTAGACTAAGCGAGACGTGGGATATAGAGGGATGAGCGTGCGACAGCTGCATTCATCCCTATTATGCATTGTGCAGTTTTACTTGAAACTGATATGCACCAAATGGCCTGATACAATCTTGTGTTCAATAGCAACTGCTCGCTATTATTAGTGAATTGAAATATTCACCTGTGCAAGCAGCGTCAAGCCTTAATCATAGCCTTGCGTGGGTTGAGAGGATGCACAGTGCGAGCGTGTGACACGGCTTGTTGCATCAGATGCACTGTCACCGTGGTGAACTGGATGAGGCAGCTGGGAGGTTGCAAACTTCGTATTATTATTATTAGACATGACAAGGAAGGGATGTCAAATAGCAGAAACTGAATATGTGCTTGGCCACTTTGGGACTGCTAACAACATCCTTTGTTTGCTCTCACAAAGTTATCTTGCATGGTTTGCCAAATTTACTTCTGATTTGTGCTTGCGTTAAAGTTTAAAATGCATGCAGTTAATTTTTTTTCCATCACACCAATTCATGCACTGGGTGCCACGAATAACCAGAGCAGCAGGTACGATATCCATCATTAAAATTTATGAGAAACATGTAGTTTCTTAAGTCATGTTAAAGTTGGAAAACCTGAATAGTGAGTATTGTATACTGCTGAAAATTTATTTGTTTGTTTCGGTAAGTCGGTTCATTACGTGTAAATTTGCTGTCTAAAATTTCATCCTCTACTAAAATACTAAAATTCTGGTCGCATACTGGTATCAGCATTGTTTACCATTGTTTAAAGCCCCCTTTATACATATATATATATATATATATATATATATATATATATATATATATATATATATATATATATATATATATATGCCATGCCACATAAGGAGCATCAATTATCACCAAGATCGTCGGCGCTGCATGTCCCCGCAGACGGACTCTACTCAGCGACGTGCGATCTATGTTCATACCGAAAGTGATTTGAAGTAATACGGGCTTCCTTCTTAGGCTCTCGTTCAACACTGGAGGATGGCCAAATTGCCTCTATCCACTTTTTCCGACGAACGGTGTCACTGGGAAACGTGATAATGAAAAATCACGAGCATATGTATTAGACGATAACTTATACTGTGCGAATAGAATATTTTACTGTTATACTATAAGTATATAATTATTATCGCTATGTGAATGCGTGTATCATAAATTCTAGTTTCGCCTCTGATATAACACACCAACCAAATAAGGAAATTTACTTACAAGTGAAAAGAGATGGGCGGCCCACGTTTCGGCATGTGCGACTTGCATCCTGGCACACAACAACTAGGCATTGGATGAGCGGATACCTAGGCAAGCGTCCGCACAACTCGTGCGCCGAACGAAAACTGCAAAAACGGTGCCTTTCGCTTATCGTTCGCTGGGAAAGAAACGCAGAAAAAGCAGTCATGGCCAGTCGACTCTTCATCCGGGAAGATGAGAAAGCGGCTGCTTTGACTTATTAAGGAACTCATCCTCCCTACCACAGGCGTATCTCACCTGTACGCGCGAGAAGCGCAGGGAAGTGAAGGTTAGCGGATGCATTGCAAGAGTGAGCAAGGCTCCACAGAACGTACACCAGCGAACACGTCGAACGGCTAGCTATTCCATGGTCCAACGTGGGCCAGGTCTACGCGCGTATTGTTCGGCACCGTGCACAGGCCAGTCGACTCTTCATCCGGGAAGATGGGAAAGAAGCGGCTGCTTTGACTTATTAAGGAAATAATCCTCCCTACCGCAGGCGTATCTTATCTGTGCGCGCACGAAGCGCAGGGAAGGTTAGCGGATGCGCTGCAAGAGTGAGCAAGGCTCCACAGAACGTACCTGCGAACACATCAAACGACTGTTCCATGGTCGCACGTAGGCCGGTTCCATGCGCGTACTGTTCTGCACCGTGCGCCGGCTATAGCAAAACTTTGTTCCGTAAAGCTTCACTTACCGTGGGAAGAAGGCACCTCAAGCCGCAGGCAATGAATCTAAGCGCGGTGTCAGAAAGGACATTCTGCCTCCTCGCCGCCACGTTGCCGTAGTGATGCGCGGCTACCCGAAGTTTGTTCAATAAAGCACGACGATTCCTCAAGCCACAGCGAGAATATGTGTTTGGGCTCATCAACTCCAAATGGATCGCAAATGGGCCGGTGTGTCGTGCGTGTATCCAGTGCGTTCTTGCATTGCAATGAGAATGCGTACATTTTTTTTCGTATCGCCAGACGTGTAACTCGCAAGACCGTCTGAGAACGCCAAGCAGAGAAAAGTAGAAGGCAGCCATAAAGGTGTCGTTTTTTTCTAAACACACAAGAACTGGGCAGCGGCCGGTACCTGCGGTTGGTGAGAACAGTTCAGTTGGCTGGCCTTATAAGGCATTTTTATTTTCATAAAAGCCGGTAAAAGCAGCCGATTCGACCTCACCGCCCAATTTGCGAAGTTCATTATGAACTTCTTTCAACATTACTTCGGCAACGGTAATGCGATCAGGCATCGCGATTGTTTAGTATTGTTGCGGAGCGCGCGCGTCCGAGCAGTCGGGTTACGCGCAGTGCGGCGTGGTTTCGAGAGAAATGTAAATAAGAGAGGAGAGCTGGCCCGTTAGGCGGAGCAACGCCATAAGCAACGCCAACTTCCGGCTTCACTTAGCTCCAGAAAGAATGACGTCAGGGCCTCTCCTTAGTTACCTTCCTCCATGGTGCACACAGTTAACACCGGAGTGCACGAAGGAAGGAAACTCAGGAGAGGCCCTGACGTCACTCTTTGTGAAGCGAAAGTGAAGCCGGAAGTTGGCGTTGCTCATGGCGTTGCTCCGCCTATCGGGCCAGCTCTCCTCTCTTGTTTACATTTCTCGCGAAACCACGCCGCGCTGCGCGCAACCGTGCTGCTCGGACCCGCGCGCTCCGCAGCAATACTAAACAATCGTTAGCACGTTAGCATGATTCCGCCAAAGAGGGCAAAATTTCCCGCGGATATTCCTTCGTCCGTAGCCATTGCGTGGCGCGGTACATTGCGTACAGCGTTGCAAGCGCGTTCATTTCACGAACTTTAGTTCCTCCTGTCCCACCTGGCCACAGCAACTTCCGGTAGAGCACGGTCCAGATAACGCCGCGCAATAAAACACGGAGACCAAGGCAAACCTGCCGGCACGGCGCCTTTGCCACGGTACGAAACCTACGGAGCAAGACGTGTGCGCGCACAGAACATTAACAAAGCCGCCATTGTGGCCAGAAAGGCGGGGCCACTACAGCAAAGAAATAAAAAAAACAGCAAAACAAAGGAGAACCTACTACGTCATTTCCTCCACACTTTTCTCCTACCGCGCGGAGGGGGTAGGGCCTCTGCTCAGTTTCCTTCCTCCATGCCGGAGTGAGAGCTCTCATCTCATCGAGAGTAGCCATTGACAATAGCGCCCTCTAATATCCCTGGTATTAAAACGTGCCAGTCTGACATGGCAATGAAATTCTACAACAGATGATTGACGGCAGTAAAAACGCAAGAAAAACACTTCTCTTCCCCAAATCAACGTAAAATTGCGAGAACCAAAATTGAATCGCGCAATAAAATCACAAATAAAAACGAAACTGAAGCTGTGCACAACTGGCGGCAAATACATGCGCTCTTCTTGGGTAATAGCTGTCAGTCGTCGATCACTGCGGTTTCCGACAGCGTACGCACCATGCAGCACGAGGATAACGCGCGCATGCCTTTGAACCTGCCGCTTCAGCGGAAGCATTCGATGTCAGCAGTGCAAAGCACTCACACCAGGACGCGGAATATGTCATGGACTGCACAGAAACCGACGCGTCTGTGGCCGCTTCTACCGATGGGACTTATTTGATGTTTAACGCGGCAGACTGTGTGCACGACAGCGCGGCCCTTCGCCAAGCGTAAAAGTCAACCGGCTAAACATCACGGATGGAGCAGCTGCGGAAGACTGGATGAAGATGTACAGCTCTGCGACCAACACGTCCTGGATAATTCAGAAGTCCAAAACGAACAGCATTAAGTAAGAGACGACATTTAAGTACGTGCTACAACTAATTTATGCAAGGATTTTATGCTGCACAATTATGTTCCGTAAATCCTTACACTTTATTTTCTGAAAGTTAAGGCCGCATGTGGTGTTACAATGAATTTGGTTGACCTATTTCGAGCACTCTTATTGTTTGCTAAATTGAGTAAATAGCAGATATAAAACAATGTACATTGTAACATTATCGCGACAATGAAACGAAAGAGAGAGAGAGGAATGTGAGGTAAAAGGTGCGGGCAGTATATACAGTTACATGTACAGCTGTCTTCCATATTTCCAAATCTTAAATCGTTTCGTGTCCGCTGCTTCTTGTTAGCACGTTTATTTTAGACAAAGATGGCATATTATGTTGCTCAATCTATTAGAATTGAAACTGCACACCTGCATTTGCCTGGTTCGTCTGGCACAAAGGAACAACAAAAGATGTCTGCACATCTAGTCATCAATGGCAAGTTTCAGGAGCAGATGGCCTGTAGCGCATTACTCTGCAGATCATCCGACAGACAGCAGAAGCTCGGTTCAGCTCCTGCAACTCTCTTTATGTATGGCCTTTATGTGCAGATGTCTATTTGCCAGATGGAGCACGCATTCACCGATATGAAATTTAGATTGTGACCAATTAGATAACAAAATGCAATCTTAGGATGAACTAAGAGCGGTAACGAAGCAGGAGCAAGTGCAGGATATTTTTTGAAGTGTTAATGCTAAGGCTGTATATCAGTGTGTGTATATATATATATATATATATATATATATATATATATATATATATATATATATATATATATATATATATATATATATATATATATATTGCACAGCTGGTATTGTTATAAATCAACGAAGTGCAAATGGGAAACAAGAAAACAGCCTGGGGCCGACATTTCTGGATAACGACTTGTTTTCGTCAACACATATATTCTCCTTTTTATACAGCACACAGCTCTGTCTCCTCTGGAAAAAAAATTAAATTATGGGGTTTTACGTGCCAAAACCACTTTCTGATTATGAGGCACGCCGTAGTGGAGGACTCCGGAAATTTCGACCACCTGGGGTTCTTTAACGTGCACCTAAATCTAAGTACACGGGTGTTTTCGCATTTCGCCCCCATCGAAATGCGGCCGCCGTGGCCGGGATACGATCCCGCGACCTCGTGCTCAGCAGCCGAACACCATAGCCACTGAGCAACCACGGCGGGTCTGTCTCCTCTGGAGCATGGAGCGCCATAATTAGGCAGGTAGGGGTAATAGCAGTGGGGGCTATAGAAAGGAAATGACAGCGTCGGACAGAGTTCTCATTGTTAAAGTGGGCTGCAGATGCTCCATTAATGGGGTCGTTGAAGGATCTTAAAAATTATGCTTAGTTTAGGTGATAATAAAAGCAATAGCATGGGAAGAAAGCATACAGACTGTAAAATGTAAAGTGGAAGCAAGGGCTGCAACTCTGGTGTACTTAGTTTAATTATAAGACAAGAAATTAGTTGCAACAGGCTTTGCTCAAAGATAAAATATGATGTAAGAAAATCAAACAAAATTGCACACACTGGTTACAAGACTTACAAGTTGACAAGAAAGCAGAAAGTGTGAATATGAAAAGAAAGGAATCAATGCAGACCCAACAGTATATCTTTATAGCCACAAATTATCTCTTTCCCTTGAATGTTGATTACGTTTGCCTAAATTGTGCAATCTACGAACCCCTTTTATAAACCCTTGTGAGAGTCATGGGTTCTAGCCTTTATAATATGCCCTGTGTCATCTTCATGCAATAAATCAATTAGTTCGTAAATAAAAGCGCATGTATCTTGTTGAAAACAAAGGAAGAATGCAAACTCACAAGGAATAAAACAGGCATTCAAGGAGGAAAGAAATACAGTGTGATGAAAGATGTATTATACATTCTAAGAAAGACTCGGTAAAAATGTGGCCTGCTAAAGAAAACGCTGAATTTTTCTTATCTTAGGATGGTCTTCCACAAAGTTTGGCGCTGCCAGCATCACGAACGAAACATGACGAATACTTCTACCCAGCGAAGCACAAAGTGCGAGGCTAAATTGGATATTAAAATAAGAATTGAACAGGGACACGAAAAAGAACGACCCAATCCTACGCAGGCCTGTCCCCCTACAAACAGTCATCAAGATATCAGGTCAGCATAATCATAGCACAGACTCTGCTGATGCATTACGAATGCTTCGGACCAGTGAAGAAGCAAAAGCGTCCTTCAGCAGATATTTCGAAAGAGGCCTGGGGCCTGCTGAAGCAATACGGCACCACGAAGCCTTGCTCGCTGCTAAGCCTGATCACCCCCTCCTGTTTGCGAATGGCAGCGTAAACCCCCTTAGGAGGAGTGTATACTGGTGGCACAACGAATGGAGGAGTTCAAGATTTGGTCCACCAGGAAAACCAACGGCAAAGCTACAGGAGAAGATAGCCAAGTACGCAGCTTCAGGTGAGCTTTGTTATGTCAAATTTGTCGAATATGTGTGCCATTAGTATTGAGCATAGCCTGTTCTTGGATTGCTGTGATTTGTTTGCTTGGTAAACCACACACACATCAATTTTAAATGAGCTCCTACACTTTCTGAATGTCATCCTTCTTTGACAAAGTACCCTACCTGCAGTAACAGTTAGGAATGACCAGTGGTAATTGCACATGGAACTATTTACAAAGGTTAACTGATGTTAACAAATGTACTAAGAACGGATAGAGAAAAGGCGGCACCTCAACAACGTGCCAATAACGTTGTCAAAATACTTGTGCTTGTCCAGGGCAATGGTGGTAAGCGTTTGCAGAACTTAGATCTCTCCTCAAAATAAGTTCCTAACATTGCTGTTTTGTGCTATTTTTGTTCCCTTATGTTTTATATTTTGCAATTGTGCCTCTTGTACGCATATTTTTTGTGTTACCTTGCCCCTCCCGCTTGGGCCGCATAGTATGTAGTATGATGTAAATAAAAAATTAATAAAAATAAAATAAAACGAAACTAAGTGTTAGCACAAGTAAGCTTTGGGATCTGGTATACATATGTTTGGGATGTATACACATCTTATGGATAAAGCCCAATTTATTTATATACAGGCAGAGTGCGTTGTCATACAGAGGCAGACGAAATGTCAGGCTTCACTGATGAGGCAGTACTGAAGCAGTAGAAGCTCTAGTTACCAAAGTGCAGCCTTACAAGATGCTGACATGCTTATTACTGGCCATGCATACTGGTTTGCGTGGGGAACTGCAGGTGACATGAGATCCACAGTAAGACATACCCACAAACGTAGCTTTTTTTCGTCACACACAGGAAGTTTACCAAGGAAATGCAAACCGCATTGACGAGTAGAAGAAAAAAAGAAAAAAACGCAATACATAACAAACTGTCTTTTACAGGTAACTGCTGTGTTACAGTAATATTTGATGTGAGACAACATGGTTCCCAATGAGGCTGAGAAGCTGCAGAGATAACAGGAAAATCCGACAGAAAAAGCACTGCACAGGAGCTCAATTTGAACTATAATTTTTATTACTGCAAAGAAACAACAGACAAAAGTAAAACATATAAACAAAATGTGATTGAGTTCATACTTTTCAGATAACTGGCACGTTGAAATACCCAGAACATCACATTGTAGGCACAATGTTTTCCATGCACATGTTTGTTTCTTAGGCAACAGCATATGTAGCACATTAGCCGCTCCTCCACAGTCGGCCAACATCTAGATTTCTGGATGTGAAAATTAGCCTCTGTCCTTCACATATGCGCTCACTGCAATGAAATATTGCTTCCCAGTGACTTCTAAGGGAATTCATCACTTTCAAGACTTCCCTCTGTTGCTTAATCTTTATGGAGGGACTAAATATCCCTGAAAACGCTGTTATGACTCAGGCATGGCAGGGCAATGGACCTGAAACACACTTGCTGAACCCTAAGCGCAATGATACCTAGCGGAGGAGCGCACTAGTGGAGGAGCATTGAGTAAAACATGTGAGATGTCAGTTATACTTCCAGTTCAAGACGACGCTGCGTTCTCGCAATATTGCACATTCTGAAGTCAAGGCAGGAATCCCAGTTGAAACAATATGCAGGTGAATCATATTAAGTCAATGGTTTAAAGCTCAGTGCATACTTCCACAATAACATTTGCGATCTCCTACATGCTATGTAGGAACATACAGAAGGAAGAAATCGCTACCGACCTTTGTGCACAGATGACTATGCTTACTCGGCACTGAGAATACTAACATCACAACTGGCTTCTGTCCCCCCACTTCCTTCAGTTGAGGATAGATGTCATGAGCACATACTGCAGTATTTTTATTTAGTTGGCTTAAAGCGAGCCCCGAGACACTTTTTTAACGTAGTAAGAAAAATTTGCAGGTCTATTAAAGAGGCTCTTTGAACATGTGAGTCAAATATTACTACACATAAGCCGCAGGGAACTTGCAATCTGATGTCAAAAACAGCGAAAAATTGCTTGCTCTCACTCCGGCAGTGCCGCCATGCAGCATCATCATAAATTCATCATAAAGCAGTTGGCCCACCAACACTGGCTGATTTTGTGATCGCAAGAGCACTCTCACTAATACATAGTTCCTAATTTTGAGTTAAATGATAACTACCAAGAGCTCAAAAAGACGAAAAACTAATTTTATCTTTGCACTGCGCGTAGTTGTGTCTGCTGCACATGGCCTCCGAGATGGCAGCGACATGCTCCGTAGCGTAGTCTACCGCGGCGACCACGAGGTGCCACAAAGAGCCCTTTTGCTGCCACGACAGTAAACTTTTGGCTGGGCCTTTGCCCTCTTGGCTTCTCCGCTGTGTAGCTCCCAGTGCATTAGCGGAGAAGAGACAGAAAGCCAGGCACCGGTTCGATAACTTCACTTATAGTTGAAGGATTTTCAAAGCTTTTGCGGCGTGAGACTTCTGAGGCAACGCCATTTCATAGTGAGGCCATTTTATGATTAGTTAAAAAGGCGTTTAAGGACCCATTTAAGTCATCTCAGTGACTTGTTTCACCAAGCAACCTTTTGCCAGATTAGGTGTCTGTGGGGTTCTGGCCTGTTCGGATAAACTGGGTTAAGCTTAACAGTGTTCTTATCAGATCCTTTCAGGATGAAGTGCTCTAAATGCGATAGAATTTGTGACTATGCCTAAGTGCTGTGAACTGCAAGTTGAAGGAACAACTCGTGGTTTGGCGACCCTGTACAGGCCTCTTGTAGAAACAGACATTCACGTATTGGAGCTTGAGGCATTTGCAACATTTTGATGCCACCTTCAGAGAGGAACGAGGTCATATGTGAGAAAGAAGATGGAGCTTCTTTCTAGCAGGGACTAGTGTAAACGATACTTTTTCCAGAGCCTACTAACGTAAAATACAAAGCAGCTTTCTTCAAAAAGACAAAAATTTCGTAAGACACACTTGTGGTTTCTTTATGCATAACTTGGCAAAAGACTACGTGGTGAACGTTCTGACATTACTTGCTAACTTGTTAACAAGGATGTTGTATTATAGCACTCTCTTGACATCACAAGACGGTGGCAGATGGGGCAGGCATGCAAATCGTATTTGCTCTAAAATGACCAAGGCATTTTAGAATGGCCTAAACCTCACACGGCAAATCAAGACAGGGATAATATAAAACTATTTCGTACTGTTTCTATCCCAAATGCACCATTAGCCCCCCTTGATAGGTCAATATGGCTCGGTCACTACCTATATGGGCAGCCGCCGCGCCCACATAGACGGGGCTTGAGCCAATTTCACTTATTATGAAGGGCTAATGGTGGGGTCCAAATTTAAACAGATTGGAAAAGCTTTACATTATCGCGCCTCTGGTGATGTTTAACTGACTCCTTGGCCGAGCATGCATGCATCCTTCCAAGGTGTCTCTCTAAAACTCCAGCTACAATTTTCCGCTTTTGCAGTGGCTGGCATAACCCATGTATTATCATCAATGAAAAATGAGTAGTGGATGCGGCTGTTACTGTTAAGGAAGGCTCCATGTACATTTCGGTAGTCTAATATAAAAAGAAAACTTTATTCCTTGAGCCAGAATAAGGCGGTCCTCATTGTTAGAATAACGACACATACTGCAAAGCTTGCTGGCAAGAGTTGTTTCACATGTACCACACATGCTGAAATTTTTACTAATAGCAACACAACAATTCATGAAGAAAAGCTGACACTTTTCACTGTGGATATGCAGGCACTGATGTCTGCTCAGCGAGCACGTCCAATGACTGATGGGCAGTGCTCGTTGTGACGCCATTATGCAGCGCGCCCCCAGCTTGGGGTCATCACAAAACATTGTGTTCGTGGACTCAACTTCACCATGTGATGCAGACAGTAGCACGGCCACTGTGCTGCTCACGGCCACGAAAGCAGGAGCAGTGCCTGTAGCTGTGCCTGTGCACAGTTCCTAAACAAGGGAGGGGTACCGTGCTGCTTTTCAGCTGCTGAAGGACAGGCACCCATCATACTTCGGCAACAAAGAGGTAGAAATTGTATGTTGCAATTAAAGTATGTTATAAAAGAATCAGCATCAGTGTTGCTGAAGGAACCAATGGCATCTTTATAATACTATAATTTAATAACAATAATTTTAGTAATACCAAATGGCTTACCAGTTTTATAAAACAGGAAGTTACTAGTATATTATGGTTGCCAGGAAATACATATCCGTGCTTTTCCCAAAACAGCCACAAGCACTTTGACGTTCAGTTACATTTACTGACCCACTGCACAATGTGGAAATATACCCACCATCAGCTGCTCCATAGCTAGTAGCTAGAACTGAGGCTGTTAGCAAAATCGTCACTGGTAAGGATCATATAAACAAGGACTGCATAAGGGGAGGTAATACATTTTCTTGGGTGAATTCTTTCAGAATTGAGAAGGAAAACAATAACACGAAAGAAACAAGGATGAGACGAGTACACAGGACTGGCGCCTAATTCCAACTAAGGTATACTGAAGAAATATGATAATTGTAAGTAGAGCACGAGACCAGCATCGGGTATCACATGATAAAAGAGCCACATATCAAAGAGTCACCCTTGCCCCCAAAACAACCACATCATAGCCATGCATCATGACGCCACAGTGGGGCCCGATATACCAGAGGGGATATCAGACCGTAGATATTATTGCACAATATGACACTAGACTCTAAAAAAATATGTGAAGGGAGGTTAAAGCAGATGCTCTGACCCACCAACTAATAAAAACCTAGAAGAACAAGACTGAAAAGCAAATGCTGCGCCGGTAAGCAAGAACTGTAAAAAATACATAAAGAAACAAGAACGAAAGCAAAAAAGAACCTAGGACACTTGACTAAGAAACTTATATAAAGCTTGAACTATAATAACAATGATCATGCTCAAAGAACGCGGCGCTGCATCAGGAAACAGGGCCACTACACATATACTTCCAGAAAGGCGATTTCTTTGTCATTAGGTGCTAAAGAATTCGAAATGCCTCAACAATTTCCAGTGCATACAAATATTTTCACTCACATATCTAAAGCCCTCACGAGACAGAACAGAGGGAGAAATTGATGATGCATTTCATATTCTGAAGTCGGGAAACAAGTGCATTAACATGCCTTTTAGCACCTAATTTACAAAGAGGTCGCCTTCCTGGAAGCATATGTATAGCGTGCCTGTTTAGTGACACAGCACCTCCTTCTATAAACATTGTTATTTTTTATTGTAGTTCAAGCTTTATATAAGTTTCTTAGTAAAGTATCCTAGGTTTTTGTTTCATTCATTTTTGTTGTCTGGTATATATTCCTAACAGGTCTTGCATACCAGCACAGCATGTGCTTTTCAGTCTTATTTTTCTATGTCTTTATTTCTAGGTGTATTAGGTCGTTATTAGTTGGTGAGTCAGAGAATGTGCTTCAACCTATGTTCACATATTCTTTAGAGTGAAGTGGTTCAATAATCTATTGTCGGTTAACACCTGTGGTACATTGGGCCGCACGGTTCTGTCATGGTGCATGGCTACAATGTGGTTGTTTTGTGCAGTGAGGGTGTTCTTGGTGACTCGTTGATATGTTGCTGTTTTATCATGACTATGATACCCTATGCGGGTCTCGTGCTGTAATTACAGATATCACAATCCTTCAGGAAACCTCAGTTGGTATTAACGCCAGTCCTGTGTACTCGTCTCGTCCTTGCTTCCTTCGCGCTACGGTTTCTCCTCACCAATAACATAGGCAGGCATTTCAGAAATCACATGCCACAGAGAGTATAAAATGATGAGAACTTCAACAAATATTATGATATACGTAGGTACAGAAAAATGGGTGAATGAAGAATCCAAGCACCACAAGCAAGCACATTAACATAGGGAGAAGCAAGTTTCGTACCAGAACCTCCGCCAAATGACAGAGTTAGCAAAAAGGACCATAAACCTTCATAACATCTGGGTGAAAAAAATATATATATATATATGCCGAATTTACTTGCATAATGATCGCACTCGTGTAATGATCGCACCCCTGGATTTTGTCGTCGAAATTCGATTTTTTTTTTTCATTCCAGTGTAATGATCGCACCCCGAACTTGCCGGAGCGATATATCGTGTGCCGAATCTAGCTAATGATCATCGCGCTTACCATCTGTTGAATGCTGTCGAATGCTACGCGAAAGACTGTTCAGGACATACCAAGCAGTCTGCACGCACAAAACATTCTTAAGCAGATGCCCCATTTCATTCTTTTCATCACTTTCTACACTTCCATGAAAAAAGAAAGCTGCAACCAAACTTGCCTCGGCTTTATTATTTGTAGGCTTCGTCACGGTTTTCGTCAACAACAACATAAAGGGCGCCTTTCGATTCTTCTCGTCTGCCCTCGTGGGCACGTAACAAATCGCGAGTGGCAACGATAGTGGCTACGTTTACACTGATACGTTAGAAGTGTACCCTATTCATACGCCGATGCTTGTAACACAGCTAAGATATTCGCCCACCCTTAGCGGAAACGTGTGGTATTAGGATAGTGGCGAAGACAAATGCCGCAGTTTCCGCAGCATACCCGCCATGTGTTTCTATGTCACTGGCAGCTAAGCACGCCCATCTCTGTTTCTCTCCCCTCAAAGTGGACATGGCTACGTTATTGCCGCAGACTTGCCGATAATAATGACATTGTTCATCACTGATACGGAAGAAACTGTTTCAATGTGCGTGATCTACTCATGAAAAGAAAAAAAATCGCGTTCGGCCCGTTCGGCTTGCTCCGCCGGCCACCATTTTTGTTTTGGGGTCCCGCACTGTAACAGCGGCAACCGCCCGTTTGTTGACCTGTTGTCATCCTGCAGCAAATGCGGGATGAAAAAAAAATGTTTTCTTTTCGCAGGAAATTTAACTCGTGTAATGATCGCACCCCTGAATATGCGGCATTTTTTGACAAAAAAGTGCGATCATTATGCGAGTATATATACTAACTATATGTAAAGATTCGGAACAGGCCTTTTATGTCAGTAAGATTACATATTTCTTTTCCAAAGACAGCATGAAGTAATGCATTTGTACCTTGCTTATGGGACCATGCTCTTGCATGATATTATATTGCATGGTAATATATTAATGAAATACAGGGTTCATCCATTAAAGCGCTGATTCGTTAAGTTCTTTTTTACCTGCAGGCTCTGGCAGCATTCATGACCGACAACTCCAGGGCGGAGAAGGATGCCCTGTGTGACGCCTTGCCCTCAGCAACACAAGTGCTGTGCACCTTTCATGTCCTCCAAGCTGAGTGGCACTTGCTTTTGGTTGCGCACAACAAGATACCAAAAGATGACCGGCGGCACCTCATGGCAAGCTTTCAGGAGGTAACGAAAAGGCTTAAAGTGCTTACACTAAGTGTAAGAATGGCGGAAAAACGAAATGACAGAAATTAAGGTAACTATTACTTGAAACAGTTAAACAAAGCTGATGAGATGGTGCCACTGCTTAGAACAGTAGAAAAAGCTTGCGACTGTTTTTACTATTAGGCTTCAGTTTTTCTGTGGTGTTATGCAGCGTTCTGTCCGAGTATTGTTTGTTAGGACAATTGCCGTAGACATCCACTAAGAAGTACCTGTGATGATGGTCAGCAAATACAGCATGCAACAAGTTTCACAGTTCGCTGCTATTGTTCTACATGCTTGCCAACACTGCTTCAACACTTGAAGCAATGGGCTAAAGGGTTTCAAGTAAGGATCATGCATTTACTACAGCAAAATATGCACTGCAACCCAGGTTCCAGAAAATGGAAACTGTACAAACTTATGCAGTTTATCTTATTTCAGGACTTCTTACTGCATGTGTAAATCGGAGATGCATGGTATCGGCAGTTTATAAGAGTAGCAATTGAAACGTGATGCAACGAACTATTACTGTAAAGCCCGGATTAAGGCAGAGGTGTATTATGAGAAGGGCACTTGCTACACGATAAAAGCGAATGATATACATAGATAAAAGTGATGAAATATGAAGCTATGCTGATACTGCTATCGCCACTCTCAGCTGCGAATTGTCACCCTGGCTGCAGCTTAAGCCAACGTCGGAGTGTAGGTGAATGGCCCAAGATATGGACAATTTCTGTTCGATGGAGGCATCAGCTGAATGCTGCAGAAAGACGCGCTACACGATTGATCTTTGGCAAAGCTTTTTCCGAGCCACCGATGAAGCAAGATTGGAACTTTATAGTCAGAGCAAAGGTAGAGAACATCATCTCGTAACCTGGATTGGAAAAAAAGAATGGGTGCGGCGTATCAGGTCCGAATGACCTTGGTTGTTTTTTTCACTTGCCTCGCTACACAACAGCATGCTGGTGACATTACACCACACAAGAGAGCAATTTACAGATGGG
This sequence comes from Dermacentor andersoni, assembly GCF_023375885.2. Lineage (NCBI taxonomy): Eukaryota > Metazoa > Arthropoda > Arachnida > Ixodida > Ixodidae > Dermacentor > Dermacentor andersoni. The sequence goes on along the minus strand of NC_092819.1, from coordinate 147,404,224 downwards.
TGTTGATTGAATACAAGCGACAGAGGACATATGCAAGCACACAACAAAGCGGGATGGTGTAAAAAGCAAAGAGGTTACATAAGGCGAGTAATAGAGCTAGTTAGCTCATGTTAAGCTTCCACGCTAGGTTCTTCACGCCAAGAGAAACACGAAATGAAGAAAAGAAAATCACTAAGGGAAAAAATGACGCAGACTAGTAACAATCTTTACCTTTGGACAATACATATACACAAGGTGCGCTAAAACATAATGCAACTTAGCTCGTAACTGAGTTCAGTAACGTGGATAGTTGAGCTAGTTGCTGATTAATCATCATATCTTGCTGGTGAAGCAGCGCACTGACACGGACAGTGAAGAAACACAAGAAAAGACGAGTGTCGTCTTTTCTTGTGTGTCCTTACTGTGTCCGTGTCATTGCGCTGCTTCACCAGCAAGGTATGATGACGTAACTGAGTAAGTTGAAGACTTATCACACTTGTGGGCGCCCGCGTACATCGTCCTCAAGATACACGCAATACGTATGTAACGATATTTCCTTTAAAAACAATCTTCTTTCCAAAACCACATGCTTTCAGAGCTGCTCCATCTACTCAGTATATGGCAGCACTGAAAAGCCTCTGTTGGAGTCGGTCATTTCGTCTATAATGAGCTAGAGAATGCTGTCCGCGGTCCAGATATGCCATTTCACTGAATCGATTTGGAACTTGCGGTGAAAAAGTATACATATTTCATATATGCATTTTTTCTCCTAAAGTTGCAAATGATCAGATCAGATAATCAGATCAGCGACGACTTGGTTCCATAGTCGTCACTGATCTTATTATTTCTGGTGTCAGAAACCGCACCACAGAAAGTGCCACATAACATGGGACACTGTCATGCTGCAGCATCAAAGCTGGGCAATCACTGGCCACATGTGAAACGCATTGTTTGAAGTCATCAAAGAATGTCACAGGTAAAAAATTGATTCATTGATTAGTCTGGAGGGGTAACATTCTTTTATATCTGTAGTGCCACTCGGTCCCAGAATAGATAGAGATTAGCTTCAATTTGACCTTCCTTTTACTCATTTGTGCTTTCTAGAGCTGCAGTAAAGCTTCAGTGCTGCGACTGCTAAGTCTGGAGTTTTTTATCAGGGTCTTATTCTAAAATGCACGGATTTATTCCCTGTGATGTCAGTTATGAGTAATTTCTGGCCATTCTGAATGCGAAAAAGCAAGGCGAAACACAGGTCTTTAATGCTAGCACAGTGATTAATTCACTGTGCGAGTGAGTGCTATCTGTCATGGCAATTTTTTTCATTCATTAATGTTAATATCATGCTAGCTAGCTATGTTACTATTGCATAATACACATAGTGAAGGGAATGTTTTCACAACACTTATTTGAAACAATTCTAACAAATAAAAATGCAATCATAATAATGCGTGACATTTGCCACAAATTGACAGCCAATGTATAATGGAGTTATTCAACCAAAACGAAAGAAGTAACATTCCAAGACTTTGTGCACAAGATACAGCAATGATTTGGCCTAACTTATTTCTTGCATACTAATATTTTTGGCAAGAATGGGCTCTTTAAAATTCCCGATCAAATATATGAAAAACGCCACTAGAAGACAATGAGGATGTTGAAAACGAACTGATACACATTGATGTTTCATATGTTTCAGGTCCTTTAGGCAAAAGATGAAGGTGAACTTCAGGCAGCCAAAGCGTACCTACATGCCCTGCCTGGTCCATGCTACGTCCAGAAGAGTTGAGGCATTCCTTCAAAGTGAATATGAGTGGGTGTTTTTGTACCGTGCTGGGATTGTCACACGAGGACAGAATACTAACAACTATTCTGAGGCATCTGCCCGAATCCTCAAGGATGTCATTCTCAGCCGGACTAAAGCTTACAACGCAGTAGCCCTAATTGAATTTGAAATGACTAATTGGGGAAAATATTTTGAAACGCGGCTGCAGCGTCATGTAAATTATCGTGAAAGATCACACAACATTGATTTCCAGCACCTCCTCCAAAAATGCACGAAATCCCACCAGAATTCATAGTGCAAGTTGAAGAGAGTGTTTCCAATGTGCCCAACTCTTTGGGTAATCGGACGTATGAGGTAAGGGCTGATATAGGAGTCTGCAGCTGCTGGAGGCTCCAGGAGTTTGCCGAGAGCTGGCTCATCCTGCACTTAGGGATCGATGCCCCCCAGAGAAATTTTTCATGCCATTTACTGCTCAGAAAGATGACATGACACTTTCTCTTTCTCCTGCGGCCAGTGACCCAGCTGCACAAGAAAGTGCCAACTGCACTGAGCCACTGTGCATTCCACAAGAGCCACATGCTGGCTCCAGTCTACAGCCCGAGGTGTGTTACATTCCATGTTTCAGTACGCCGATAACCTGATACAGATGCCAGGTTTTCTTTTATTTTTAGTCTTTTCAATGTCAGTTTTCTCATGCTGCCCACCACTGCATAGCTGTTGTTGCAAGATTACTTTTCTGCATTTACAGATGAAAGCTGGTTGACTGGACAGAACTGATTAAATTAGTACCCTTACCTGTAGTGTCTTTCACCCCCCCCTCCACACACACACACACACATTTACGAGTGCATGCATGCAAGGAGGGCCTTATTCTAGGCTGTTTGCGACCAATACTCAAGTATAGATTATTGGTCAAATTGCAAACATCTGCTCTCTATGATCTGAAACAACTTAGGGCACAAACAAAAGAAATAAAAATTTGCCATCACGACCAATTCCTGGGCACGCAATCTTATAGAAAGGCAAGATGCGTTCTGTCTTATGAGTGTCCACATTTTTAAGAACACCAGAAATTCACAGCTAGCAGGTTCGTGCTAGAATGGATGGACAACAGCTGACAAAAAGATCCTTTGCAGGACCTGGCCGAACAGTACGAGGGCTCATCATTCAACAAGAGCCTGCAGCACATCTGCACAGCAGCTGCATGAGACCCTGCTAATGCTGCACTCCTGCACTCTGTTAGTGCACATTTGGATGGGATCACCACCACAAGTGCCATTCACGAATTCGTGATAAGATTGAAGGCTTCTGCTGTGGCAAAAAAGAGGCACGGCAATAAAATTAAAGTGCAGCCAACAAGCCTTGCAAGGCGTCGACCTGGCTTGCCAAGGGGTTCAGGACGGATCCCAGCTGGACGACCAACAAAAAAAAAAAACACAGCGAGTCCATGCCCTAAGAAGCGTAAAAGACAATGTGCCAGGAGCAAAATGCCATTAGAGCAACGGCAAAATGTGGTTGGCAATTTGTGCCCATTGTTGTGTCGGTATCTGGAATACGTATGTGCATTCACCGCTGTTATATGATGAAGTGATAGCACGCACAAGTGTATCTTCGCGTGTATATATTCTTGTTCATGTACTGTAATTTGTAGATGGTTGCTTTCATGCTGCCAGTATGCAGCACGGACAATACAGCCGTTTGTTGAAGTCTACGCCAATCTCTACGAGTAAAACAAACAGGCGATGAGGGTGCGGTCGAACAAGGACTGAAGATGGCAACGGTGGTCGGCAAGCTACCGGAATTAGATCCCGACAGCGTAAGCTTGGGCGTTTTCATCAAAAGCTTCGTACATTGACGTACAAGAAAGTCGTGTCGACGCTGCGGAAATACTACTCGCGAAGGCGTTCAATAGTAAGCGCAAGATACCACTTTAATGAAAGGGAGCAAGCACCTCAAGAAAGTATCACAAACTTTGTGGTGCAGCTCAAGAAACTGGCAGCCTCATGCGATTTCGGCTGCTTCCTGGAAAAAGAACTTTGGGACTGCCTGATAGCCGGTCTTTATCCCGAGGCCGCACGTTGTTGGTTGCTGGCCATAACTGACACCGAGCTCACCTGGGACTGTGTTTGCAACATCGCTTGCAACATCTACATGTTTGCAACATGGAGATGGCAGCGAGATATGCATTGGAAATGGTTGCGAAAAACAGCACTGAACAGTCATACAGCAGCAGCGAATTCCACTGGCAGAGCAACTCGTCGACGTTGCGACCGGGTTCAGAAGCAGGGGCTTGCAGCAACCATGGCCCTGAAAAGCCGACACCCAAGGACTTCGACGCAAAGGGCTAAGTCAATTTGTCACCGATGTGGGGGGCGGCACGCACCTGTAAGCTGTCCGTTCTTGAACAGCACTTGTTATAAATGTCAAAAGAAAGGCCATCTCGCGAAAATTGCAAAACGAGAGTAGTACACCAATTAGAGCCGGAAACATTGCATAGAGAGTTGCTTAAGCTTTGTCACACCGATAACCGTTCGGGCAGTCCTGGCATTGTCATAAATGTATTGTTAAACGGGAGAGGTACCCACGGAACTAAACAAAGCAGCAGTTTCTGTAATGTTGGAGGCAGAGTGTGCGAAGCATTTACCGAGTGCTAATCTCAGGCAAGCTGATATCAAACATGACACGCCGGTTGATACCGAAGGAATCATTGATGTTGAAGTGAGTTACTATGAGCAGTGTTTTCATTTCCTCTAGTAATTGCTAAAGAGACTAAAGGAGTGAGAATGCCTACATTTGGTGTGACATAGTTACTAGCGCTAACAAGACTAACGAAAAGAAAGGTTCTGACGGGACAGAGCGCTAGACTTCAAGTGCTAGACGAAGTCTAGCACTCTGTCTTCCGTCAGCATTTTTAGTGCCACTGTGTGAAAGCAAGCGTATCAACACCAACTAGCCGAACTTTCTGCATTAATGCCTACGTTGTTTGGCTGCAACTGGCTCAGTAAAGTCAAAATCCAATTCATGAAGTAATGCAAGTGAACGCACTGACAAAGGAAATGTCCTTAACTGACAAATATTGCGAAGTGTCTAAACCTGGTTATGGAGTGATAAAAGGTTTCAAGGCAAGCAGTTGTTCAAGAAGATGCTCCACCTGTATACTATAAGGCGTGATCAGTTCCGTATGCACTGTGCAGACAGGTTAATTAGGAACTGGCTAAATTATAAAAAGTTGAAGTCATAGACCGTGTGCCCCACAGTGTTTGGCAAACCCTCTCGTGACCGTCCGAAAGAAAAACGGCATGGACAGTGCCTATATGGTGATTACTGCCTATAAATGGCCTATACAGTGATTACTGCGTCACAGTAAACCCTGCAATTGAGGTTGCCCAGTACTGGTTTCTTCTGCTAGAGGACGCTTTTGCGAATTTACACGGCGGAGCAGTCTTTTCGATTCCGGATTTATCCAAGGCACACTTGCAGCTTTAATTGGACGAGCGAGCCCAAGAACTGCTCACTGTCAATACACACTTGGGCCTGTTCAGGTTCCGACGCTTGCCATGCGGCATGGTCTGCGCGCTGGCAGTGTTTCAAGTAGTGATGGACCAAATCCTACGCGGGTTGTCTGGCACCGCCTGTTACTTACATGACGTCGTCATCGCAGGCGAAGATTGAAAGCAGTGCCATGACAGGTTAGAGGAGATGCTCATACGCCTACGAGAACATGGCATAAGGATCAACACTGACAAGTGCAAGTTGTTCCAACAGCGAATAAGATACTTGGGCCAGGAGAGTGAGAAGAATGGCTTGCATTCCACTGTGGATAAAGTAGCAGTCATCGAGCATGTGCCAAAACCAGAAAATGTGACTCACCTGAAAGCTTTCTTGGGCTTGATTAATTTCTACCAATAACTTTTGCCTTACCTAGCTACAGTGCTTAAACTAAAAACCCTGCATGACTTGTTCAGCAGAGAAACTGCATGGCATTGGTCGTGTCAGTGTGATGATGTATTCAGGGCTTGTAAAGACATCTTTACCAACGAGAACATTCTCAAGCTGTATGATGTCAAAAAATAAGATACAGCTAACATGTGATGGCTCCAAATATGGTCTTGGTGCTGTTTTGTTGCACGCTGTGAACGGAAAAAACAAACGAAGTGCATCTACGTCCCAGTCACTGTCACCTGCTGAATGCAATTATGGGAAGATAGAAAAAGAAGCTATGAGCATTGTGTTCGGTGTGAAAAGATGTCACAACTACCTGTATGGTCAAGCTTTAAATGTATTAACAGACCATCAACTCCTAACCATGCTCTTCGAGCATAAAACTAAAAGCAGTGCTGTGGCCACTGCTAGGGTACACCGATGATTTGCTTTCTTAGCTAACGACAGCTATAGGATAGCACAGAAGCTCCGTATGACAATTGGCCATCCTTATCTAGACTACCATTGGCAGAAAAAGCAGAGGAAACTGAAGAATATTTTATTTTTCCTCTCTTGACGACGTTCCTTTGACAGCAAAGGACATGGAGCATGAAACAATGCACGACAATTTACTAAATCTAATTTGCGACATATGGGCTGGCTAAAGGCTGTTTCTGGGGAATTGCAACCTTTCTGGGTTCGACGTTTTGAATTTTTAGTTGGAACTGGTTGCATTGTTTGGACGAACAGATTGATCATTCCCGAATGTTTGCAGAATGCTGTACTGAACTGCATGCACAAAGAGGACCTGGGAATCACAAGGATGAAAATGGTCGCAAGGTCAATGGTCTGCTGGCCAGGCATTGATGATGCACTGGAGGAAACGGCGCAGAAGTGCAGCATTTGTCAAAGCGCACAAACCGCAGCACAACCAAAGCACATGACCTCGTGGAAAATGTCGAACACCCATGGGAAAGGGTGAATTTCGGTTTTGCCGAGAAAGAAGGGAAAATGTTTCTTTTAGCCATTGATGTTTATAGCAATGGTTAGAAGTTGAAGTGTGTAGCACGACGATGTCCCCTATCACAGTTGCAGTGGTTAGATCTCTTGTTTGCTGTGCACGGTCTGCCTCTAGAAGTGGTAACAGGCAATGGGCCGCAATTCCGTGCCAATGAGTTCCAAAGTTTTCTGAAAGCTAATGGTGTGAATCAAACATTCAGACCTCTGTACCACCTGCATTCCAACTAGGCAAAAGGGCATGCTGTACAGGCTACAAAGACGACATTGTCCAAGCAGTTGCTGGAGGACAGAGAAAATGGCAGCACAAGAACCCTGTAGCACAGAGAGACCGCTTCACATTTTGCTATCGAACAACGCCGCACACATTCACTGGAAAGACAACGGCGAATTGTTCTTGATAAGGAAATTGCAGACCAAGATTGTCTCTGTTGAGACCGAAGCTGACAAGTGTCATGACCGATAAAGCAGAAAGGGTGAAACAGTTGGCAGGTGAGCGTAGAGTGAAGCCACAATAGTTTGTAGCTGGTGACCATGTGCGCGTTCGTTCACCGCAAGGCAAGGCAGTCGAAGTGGTTTCCTGGAAAAATTACACGACTTAAGTGTCCAACTACGTATTTCGTTGTTGCTGCAAACAAAGTGCGTTTTGTACGTGAGGAATTTTTACGACATTGTGTGCTTGACGGCGGAAACTAAGATAACAGGGAAATTTGCCTGCCACACGCATCCGAGGTCGCCTCTCCTCCACTGCCTGTTGTTTAGCCACAGTCTCAGGTTGAACCACAGCCGTCAGACAAATTGTCGACCGATGATGAACTGATACCTCTAGGACGAAGCTGCTGGGAAAGGCAGCCTCCCGAGTGTTGGGGCTATGACTGTTTTTTATCTAATAGGGAAGGAAGTGTTGTGTCGGTATCTGGAATGCGGCACGTGCGTTAAGCACTGTTAGATGATGAAGTGATAGCAATGTCACCATGTTGTGCACTGGCGAGTGTACGTTTGTGTGTATATATTCTTGTTCATGTACTGTAATCTTGTAGATGATTGCTTTCATGCTGCCACTATGCAGCCCAGTCAAAAATACAAGGTGTACACACACGATATCAATGTGGTTTGTAGAAAGGGTGTTCCGAGTTTAGAATATGGCTTATGGTTACAGCAACAAAACATTTGTTCCGTAAGCGTACCCATTTTTGAAAGAACAGTCAGCACACGATGAGCAGACGCGGCACGGATGAACACATCTTGAGAGGCATTCGGTCTTCCTATTGGCTAACTAGTTGTGCAGCTTCCACAGTGGTTCAAGAAAGTACTTGGACACAGTATAAATCTAAATGCAATAAGGGTGTTTGCGCATACCTTCCTCCATTGGAAATGGGGCCACAGGCGCTGAACCTGCAACTTTGTGATCGGCAGCAAAACGTAGCTACTGAGTCATCACGGTGGGTCAGAATAAGCATACACAGTTATGGCTGAAGCAATTATTCTGGTGGCATGCATTTTTTATGTTGAGAGAAGCAATTTAGTTGCAGCTCAATCTATACGCTCATGTGTCAAGTGCCTGATAGATAAAAATATACGTCACTGCGTAGTTCATGTTGGCCCTCTTGACTTATAAAGCACAAAATGTCACATTCACCTAACTACTGCTTGTGGTCTGTGTCGTTTTATGTCTAAAAGCAGTGCTGGGACTATAAGAGATGCATGACCACCAAAATTGCCCACGTGCTGCAGTGTTCATTGCCACAACTCTAAGGTGGTTGACATGAAGCGTCATTAGGGGTTGCTTTTGAGCACATCTTGGCACAATCACTTGCGAACCGCACATTATGTAACCTTTAATAAACGGAAAATCAGACATCCACCCGTTCATAGCAATTGCTACAAAGGAAACCCACACGGGTTTCTCGAAAGGAAGCTTCAGAATTGAAGAAAAATTCGTCCTGGTCCGGGACTCGAACCCGGGACCACCGCCTTTCCGGGTAAAGGCTCCCCACTCCTGAAGGGAAGGTGCCCGTACTGATCCCCATTGATCTAAAAGATACCATTGACTTGTACCTGGGAGTGATCAAGAAAACCGCCTCTGCCTTTGGACTGTCGCCCCCTGATGTGGAATACAGTGCCAAAACCAGGATGTTGACACTTGTACCCCTGCAAGAGGAGGAACCGGATGCATCCCCCGCAGTGTCGGGAAAATTTGTAAAAGAAGTGGTCAAAGACAGTGTAGAATCAGAAAGTGAGGTTGGTCCTCCCATCAAAAGACAAGCCAAGCAAGCAAGCAGTCAAACCACCCCTCAACGGGACCGACAGACAACCGCACAAAGCCCCGCACGCTCTGAAAGCGCTCCTCACCACAGCAGACCTAGAGCGGGTCAAGCTCTGACAGAAAAGGAACTGATCAAGCTACTTCCTCCCACAGGTGTGCCAGGTCCCATGTATAAAGTAGTAATACTGGACATATTGTCTCTTTACAAACCGTCAGACATAATGTGCCATCTCTTGTCGTCATCCAAAATGGCTCTGTTCCTACGATTGGGGGATGCAGCTTCACGACAAGGTTTGGTTACACCATAACGGGGCTGACTTCCATTCTGGTGAACACTGACATCACTTTTATGTCACAAATCATGGAGCTTCTCAAGAAGTAAGAACTCTTCTAGTGTTTCTCATCCCACTTCCCCAGGATGACAAAAATACAAACTGAAATACATAAGATCCTCAGGAACTTCCAACCCGCTGTAGAAAATGACTGCGGAGAACGCAACACCACCTGGAACTTCTTATATCGACATTATTTGTCGATTGTATATTACAAACCCCTACTCCCTTGTGTCAAAAGACCAGCTCGCACCCTAAGCCAACAATCTTCCCTTGGTGCTGTCGCAGTCCAACAGATTGTACAAACCCACACTGCGCGGAACGCTAGGGGCCTTCCACCACATCAGCCACTCGAAAGTTTACCCCAAAGGGAAAAGGGAGTGGATTGCACAGTACGGGCATGGAGAAAGGCAATTGGAGATCAAGAGTGGATAAGAGATGGACTCATCCCACTTGGAAACTTGTGTTCCCCGCAGCTGGAGCGTTGGAGGACATCCAGTGGAGGTTCGCCTGACAACCACCTACTCTCAATCCTGTATACCTCCGGATGAGACTTACAAAGGAATCCAGGAAACTTGGAAAGATCTCCTACAGACTTGGGGTGCATTGTTGGTCCCGGACACAGACTCGACGGCCGCCTCTGCGAGCACGTCTCGATCTTAATTTCATGCATGTTTGTGTGTTGATTTTTAGTGTAATAATCCCACGACGGGAATTCACTGTGCATGAAAAAAACTCCATCCTGTTAGGGAACAAACCGGTAACGCAAATCCCGGCAACCAGCCAACGCAGTGCCGCACCATGCTCCTCGGCCACCATCATGCATCTTCCAAGTGTGAT